>NC_037679.1:124825294-124903899 GCF_003255815.1 Theropithecus gelada | reverse complement strand
CCCCCAAAAATCGAAAAAAAAAGGGATGGGTAAAATTTTCCCAAAAAAAAAAAAAAAAAAAAAAAAAAAAAAAAAAAAAAAAAAAAAAGCAGGGTTTGCAATCCTAGTCTCTGATAAAACAGACTTTATAACAACAAAGATCAAAAGAGACAAAGAAGGCCATTAAATACTGGTAAAGGGATCAATTCAACAAGAAGAGCTAACTATCCTAAATATATATGCACCCAATACAGGAGCACCCAGATTCATAAAGCAAGTCCTTAGAGACCTACAGAGACACTTAGACTCCCACACAACAGTAATGGGAGACTTTAACACCCCACTGTCCATATTAGACAGATCAATGAGACAGGAGGTTAACAAGGACATCCAGGACTTGAACTTAGCTCTGCACCAAGTGGACCTAATAGACATCTACAGAACTCTCCACCCCAAATCAACAGAACATACATTCTTCTCAGCACCACATCGCACTTATTCTAAAATTGACCACATACTTGGAAATAAAGCATTCTTCAGCAAATGTAAAAGAACAGAAGTTATAACAAAATGTCTCTCAGACCACAGTGCAATCAAATTAGAACTCAGGATTAAGAAACTCACTCAAAACCCACAACTACATGGAAACTGAACAACCTGCTCCTGAATGACTATTGGGTAAATAATGAAATGAAGGCAGAAATAAAGATGTTCTTTGAAACCAATGAGAACAAAGACACAACATACCAGAAGCTCTGGGACACATTTAAACAATGTGTAGAGGGAAATTTATAGCACTAAATGCCCACAAGAGAAAGGAGGAAAGATCTAAAATTGATACCCTAACATCACAATTAAAAGAACTAGAGAAGCAAAAGCAAACAAATTCAAAAGCTAGGGGAATGCAATCTTTTTTTTTAAAAAAAAAAGATCAACAAAATTGACAGACTGCTAGCAAGACTAATAAAGAAGAAAAGAAAGAAGAATCAAATAGATGCAATAAAAAATGAAAAAGGGATCTTCACTGATCCCACAGAAATACAAACTACCATCAGAGAATACTATAAACACTTCTATGCAAATAAACTAGAAAATCTAGAAGAAATGGATAAATCCCTGGACACATACACCCTCCCAAGACTAAACCAGGAAGAAGTTGAACCTCTGAATAGACCAATAACAGGCTCTGAAATGGAGGCAATAATTAATAGTGTACCAACCAAGAGGAGTCCAGTACCAGATGGATTCACAGCTGAATTCTCGCAGAGGTACAAAGGGGAGCTGGTACCATTCCTTCTGAAACTATTCCAATAAATAGAAAAAGAAGGAATCCTCCCTAACTTATTTTATGAGCCCATCATCATACTGATACCAAAGCCTGGCAGAGACCAACAGAAAAAGAGAATTTTAGACTAATGTCCCTGATGAACATCAATGCGAAAATCCTCAGTAAAACACCGGCAAACCGAATCCAGCAGCACATCGAAAGGCTTATCTACCATGATCAAGTCAGCTTCATCTAACCAAGGCTGGTTCAACATATGCAAATCAATAAATGTAACCCATCACATAAACAGAACCAATGACTAAAACCACATGATTATCTCAATAGATGCAGAGGTACATGTATACATATGTAACAAACCTGCACGTTGTGCACATGTACCCTAGAACTTAAAGTATAATTAAAAAAAAAAAAAAAGAAAACAGCTTTGACAAAATTCAGCAGTCTTTCATGCTAAAAACTCTCAATAAACTAGGTACTGATGGAACATATCTCAAAATAATAAGAGCCATACCCACAGCCAATATAATACTAAATGGGCAAAAACTGGAAGCATTCCCTTTGAAAACCGGCATAAGACAAGGATGTCCTCTCACCACTCCTATTCAGCATAGTGTTGGAAGTTCTGGCCAGGGCAATCAGGGAAGAGAAGGAAAGAAAGAAAGGGTATTCAATTAGGAAAAGAGGAAGTCAAATCGTACCTGTTTGCAGATGACATGATTGTATATTTAGAAAACCCCATTGTCTCAGTCCAAAATCTCCTTAAGCTGATAAGCAACTTCAGCAAAGTCTCAGGATACAAAATCAATGTGCAAAAATCCCACAAGCATTCCTATACACCAATAACAGACAGAGAGCCAAATCATGAGTAAACTCCCATTCACAATTGCTACAAAGGGAATAAAATACCTAGGCATCCAACTTAGAAGGGATGTGAAGGACATTTTCAAGGAGAACTACAAACCACTGCTCAACGAAATGAAAGAGGACACAAACAAATGGAAGAACATTCCATGCTCATGGATAAGAAGAATCAATATCGTGAAAATGGCCATACTGCCCAAGGTAATTTATAGATCCAATGCTATCCCCATCAATCTACCACTGACTTTCTTCACAGAATTGGAAAAACTACTTTAAAGTTCATATAGAACCAAAAAAAGAACTTGCATTGCAAAGACAATCCTAAGCAAAAAGAACAAAGCTGGAGGCATCACACTACCTGACTTCAAACTATACTACAAGGCTACAGTAACCAACAGAGCATGGTACTGGTACCAAAATAGATATATAGACGAATGGAACAGAACAGAGGCCTCAGAAATAATACCACATATCTACAACCATGTGATCTTCGACAGACCTAACAAAAACAAGAAATGGGGAAATGATTCCCTATTTAATAAATGGTGCTGGAGAAACTGGCTAGCCATATGTAGAAAGCTGATATTGGATACCTTCTTTACACCTTATACAAAAATTAATTCAAGATGGATTAAAGACTTAAATGTTAGACCTAAAACCATAACAACGCTAGAAGAAAACCTAGGCAATACCATTCAGGACATAGGCATGGGCAAGGACTTCATGACTAAAACAGTGAAAGCAATGGCTATGAAAGCCAAAATAGACAAATGGGATCTAACTAAACTAAAGAGCTTCTGCATGGCAAAAGAAAGTACCATCAGAGTGAAAAGGCAACCTACGGAATGGGAAAGAAGTTTTGCAATCTACCCATTTGACAAAGGGCTAATATCCAGAATCTACAAAGAACTCAAACAAATTTACAAGAAAAAAACAAACAACCCCATCAAAAAGTGGGCAAAGAGTATGAACAGACACTTCTCAAAAGAAGACATTTATGCAGCCAACAGACACGTGAAAAAAATGCTCATCATCCCTGGTCATCAGAGAAATGCAAATCAAAACCACAATGACATATCATCTCATGCCAGTTAGAATGGCAGTCATTAAAAAGTCAGGAAGGCAGGGTGTGGTGGCTCATGCCTGTAATCCCAACACTTTGGGAGGCTGAGGTGGGTGGATCACAAGGTCAGGAGATCGAGACCATCCTGGCTAACACAGTGAAACTCCATCTCTACTAAAAATACAAAAAAATTAGTCGGTTGTGGTGGCAGGCACCTGTAGTTCCAGCTACTTGGGAGGCTGAGGCAGGAGAATGGTGTGAACCTGGGAGGTGGAGCTTGCAGTGAGCCAAGATCACACCACTGCACTTCAGCCTGGGCAACAGAGTGAGACTCCATCTCAAAAAAAAAAAAAAAAAGGGGTCAGGAAACAACAGATGCTGGAGAGGATGTGGAGAAATAGAAGCGCCTTTACACTGTTGGTGGGAGTGTAAATTAGTTCAACCATTGTGGACGACACTGTGGCAATTCCTCAAGAATCTAGAACTAGAAATACCATTTGACTCAGCAATCCCATTACTGGGTACATACCCAGAGGATTATAAATCATGCTACTATAAAGACACATGCACACATATGTTTATTGTGGCACTATTCACAATAGCGAAGACTTGGAACCAACCCAAATGTGCATCAATGATAGACTGGATTAAGAAAATATGGCACATATACACCATGGAATACTTTTCAGCCATAAAAACAGATGAGTTCATGTCCTTTGCAGGGACACGGATGAAGCTGGAAACCATCATTCTCAGCAAACTATTGCAAGGACAGAAAACCAAACACCGCATGTTCTCACTCATAGGTGGGAATTGAACAATGGGAACACTTGGACACAGGGCGGGGAACATCACACACTGGAGCCTGTCATGGAGTAGGGGGCTGGGGGAGGGATAGCATTAGGATAAATACCAATGTAAATGTTGAGTTGATGGGTGCAGTAAACCAACGTGGCACATGTATACCTGTGTAACAAACCTGCACATTGTGCACATGTACCCTAGAACCTAAAGTATAATAATAAAAAAAAGAAATTACAGGTACAGTACATATTTAAGATAAGGATGCTTATTATAGTAATATTTATAATAGTAAAAATAAGTCTTAAAAATTTGCTATTTCAGAATATCTTATGACATGAGAAAATATTTGCAGCATTAAAAACAAGTAATTATGAAATCTTTTATATAGAAAATTACAGCAAATATAACAAACATCCATATACCCTCCAGCCAAATTTAACAAATGTTGACAGTTTGCCATATTTACTTTAGAATGTTTTAAGAAATAAAAGGTTGCATATATAATTGAGTCCTCTTTCATAGTCTCCCCTTTACTACTGCTCCATAGATAACTATGGAAGTTATCTGAAATTGGTACATACTCTTCTCATTCAGAAGTTATACTTTTACTACATATATTTATGTATATAAAATATATAGCATTTAAAAAAATTTACAAAATTTTTAACTTCTATCCATGTGTTTTCATTCAACACAATATCCAAGATTTACTCAGTTTGATATGTGGACTAAATTGTTTTTTATTGCTGTGTGTAGTGTTTGAACTACACAAATATATTTAATATGCATTTGAAATTGAATTATACCAGTTCAATGATTATCTCTAAATGAACATACTCATCTAAGTACAACCTGGCTGAAAGAATAGAACTTTACAGAATGTTGCCTGTACCCCAAAAACTCACCCTTATATCCATTTCCAACAACTACGTTTTTTTCCCCTCCTGAAAAGCAGCCACTGGCATGATTTCTAATGACATCATTTTGCCAGTTTTTAAAACTATATAAAAGAAATTTTGTGGTGCTATACATTTGCCAATTATGTGTTTTCGTTCTTCTCATTCCTTGCTGATTTTATTGGGTCCATTATCAGCTATGGAGAGAGATTTATTGAACTCTTCTGCTAGGAATGTGAATTTGTCATCTTTCCTTCTAATTCTGTAAATTTTTGCTTTTTAAAATAAATATTTTAAAACTATGTTGTTGCACGCATATAGATTTAGAATTGTGATAGCTTTCTGGTGAATTAACCTTTGTGATTATGAAATACTCTTCTTTAACTTTAGTAACTTTTTGCTTTGAGGTCTATTTTTCTGCTACTAGGATGGTCATTTCAGTTTTCATTTGGTTAGACTTTGGATATCTTTTCCATTCAGATTTTCTTTCTATGTCTTTTCCACTCTTTGATTTATGAAGGGCAGACTTACTTGATATAGCATTCTTGGCTGACAGTTTTTTTTTCTTTCAGCACTTTGAATATCTCATCCCATTCTCATGTCATTCTCTCCTGGCTTGCAAGGTTTCTCTTGAGAAATCTATTGATAGCCTAGTAGTGATTCTCTTATATGTGACTTGATGCTTTTCTCTTGCTGCTTTCAAAATGCTCACTTTATTACTTTTGACAGTTTAGTTATAATATGTCTTAAGGAGGACCTCTTTTGGTTGAATCTCTTTGAGCTTCATGGATCTGGATGTCTATATCTCTCCCAAGACTAGGGAAGTTTTCAGCAATTATTTAATTAAAGAAGTTTTTATCCCTTTCTCTGTCTCTTCTTCTGGAACATAACTAATGCAAGAGTTAGTTTGCTTAATGGCATCCAATAAGTCATGTAGGCTATCTTACTTTTTTATTTTCTTTCCTTTTCCCCCACCCTGAGTAATTTCAAAAAACCTATGATCAAGTTCACAGATTCTTCTGCATGATGTAGTCTGCTATTGAAATTCTCTACTGTATTTTTTGTTTCATTTATTGAATTCTTCAGCTACACGATTTCTGTTTGGTTCTCTTTTATAATATCTATCTCTTGGTTGAATTTCTCAGTCAGATCATGAATTGTTTCCTTGAGTTTTTTGAGTTGTCCATCTGTATCCTGAATCTTATATCTTGCTGAGTTTTCTTAAAAATATTATTTTGAGCTCCTTTTCAGGCAATTGATAAATTTTCTTTTCTTTGAGGTCAGTCACTAGAGAATTATTGTGTTCTTTTGGTGGTGTCATGTTTTCTTGCTTTTTCATGTTTCTTTTAGCCTTGTATTGATATCTGTGCATCTGGTGGAACAGTCACCCCTTCCAAAATTTACAGAGTGTCTTTTGTAGGTAAAGACTTTCACCTGCAGGTGGGTCTTAAGATGCTGTTTGGGCAGGGTGTGGTGGCCCTGATTCCAAGTGGATGCAGTGGTATAGTCTCTGTGCAGCTTCTTCAGCTGCAGTCAAGGTCAAGGATGACTATGGGCACCTCACTGGCCTAGGCTGCTGGAGTTTCTGACAGCAGTGGCAGAAGTGTGTGCTGTTAGAGTTCTCAGTAGCAAGAGCTTTTAGGATCCTCCCATTCTCATTTTCTCCACAAGAGGAGTCTTAGGTGAGGGCATCTCTCCTCATGTTGGGTCTGGCTTGGCCCACAAGTGGCTGCAGTGGTGCTGAGTTCCAGGGCACAGGTGCTTAGAGTAGCTGTAAAACCTGAGTTTGGGCTCAGGATCTCACAAACCTACTGTGGCGGCTGGGACTTGGAGTGAAGGTTCACTCTCTGAGGCATAGGTAGATTAAGATGGCCAATAAATCTGGTGTCTGTGGCTTTGAGGTACACTCCAGCAGCTTGGACTCAGTGGGCTGGATGGTAGCTCTGACTTTGACCCTGGAGGGCAGGGCACAGCACTGGCTCAGCTCCAGGGAAGAAGGGGTGCTCTGGAGGTTCAGGTCCATGAGCAGAGAACAGCTATAATTTGGGAACTGGAGCCAATAGGGCACAACAGTAACTCAGGTTCTGGAGGATAAGGCACTGTGTAGTGGTGACTCTGGACCCAGGGATGATGAGACAACATGGCAGTGTCCCTGGCTCCATGAGACAGCAAGGACCAGGAATGGCAGAGTTCAGCTATGGCTTGGGCCCCAGGGAACATGGAGCAGCACAGCAATGACTCCACTTTCCAAGGAGGCAGGGTGCCTCAGCAGCTCAGAATCTTCTGGTGGCAAGGGTGAGGGGTAGTCCACTTCCAAGAAGACAGGGTTCTATAGTTGTTTGGCCTGGAGGGTGGGGTGTCTCAGCTCACTCAGTGCTGTTTTCTTGGGATGCAGGGTGCCATGTCAATTCAGCCCTGGGAGGTAGAGCTGCTAGGCTCATCCAAGGCACTGATTCCCTGGGAGCTAGGGCACCACTTCAGCTCAGGTGCTGGGGGTGTGACTACCCTGAGTAGCCAAGGCAAGAATTCCCTGGAAGATACGGTGCCACTTCAGCTCCAGCACTAGCGAGTATGACTGCTCTGGGTAGCCAAGGCATCGATGCCCTGAGAGATGGGTGCTGCTTCAGCTCAGGGCCTGAGAGGCAGGGTGTAGCAGCAACTGGGAGGGTGGATGGAGTCGTTCTAGTTCCAGTGCAGCTTGTTGCCTCTGGTTAGTTCCTGATCCTGGGGCATAGACCTCCAGGGATTCTAATTGAATCTCTGAAATGTTTACTGAGACATGTTTCCGGGCAGCCCCTAAATTCTAATATTTCTCTCCTCAACACCATAAAACTGCCCAAAATTCTCTGCTTGAAATTTTAGCCATATTCCTTGCACAGTTACAGAATTTAGTCAACTTATTGAGGCAAAACAAACCATATTTTTGAGAGTCCTCAAGTCTCCAATTTTAATCAGTTAACCTCATGAGACTTCTGAAGTTCTGATGGTTTCTCAATCCCCTGGGAGTGACTCACTGCCTCGGCAAAGTTTCTCAGCTTTTTACCTGTTCACAGAATTGACAGAGATCCCCAGCTTCCTTTCCGCAGATTCTCCTCCCCAGAACCTGATCCTGTATAGTCCTCATTGGCTCCTAGGCTCTCTGGTGCCCTTAACTATGGCTCTTGCATATGGATCTGCTTTTCCAGTTACATTCTATGGTGCAATGATCTGCCACAGCTATTTCTCCAGTAAAGACAGCTCTCTAGGCTTCTCTATTATATACCTTTTTGAGGGTCAAACATTGTGTTTGAAAAATACAGGGATAATATGAGGTTTTAGCTGATGTTATCTTCCATCAGAGGAAGGTTTGCTTTTCTGGCTGTTAGCTAGTCAAAGGTTAGATCGAATTGACCTGATTTGAGGCTTGACTTCATTCTTTGTGAGGGTGGATTTACTATTATAACTACAGCACAGGCCTTTGGGGTCCCAGCGGAATTCCTGGGGTGTAACCAGGATCCCTCTTCCCAAGTGGATCCTGACCTCCATTTTGGTTACATTACCTCACTAGACTGCTCAAGACTCATTCATTCATCAGTCCCTGGTCATTCTTCTTGCTTATGGAATCTACCTGTAGCTTTGAGGGGCAGAGAGGCCCCAAATTCCAGGTTCATTTCTCTTGATTTCCGTCCTCTTTCAGATTGTGACACCACAAAGTTTCATTGCTTTGACCATTTTTCAGAAGCCCTCAAACAGATTTTGTTATACGTTATCCAGCTTTTCTAGTTCTCAGGGAGGGTTGGTCCAAAACCAACCTAGTCTGTCCATTTAGGAAGTGGAATTGTCAACAATATATAATTTATGTGCTGTATGGTACTAACTTGGCTAAAACTAAATGCATGTGCTATGGTTTCAATGTTTTGGAAACTTTAATCACCAAATTCATATGTTGATGGTATTTAGAGGTGGGCCTTTGGGAGGTAACTAGGATGAGATAAGGTAATCAGGGTGGGCCCATGATGGGACTGGTGGCTTTATAAGAGGAGAAGGGAGACCTGAGCTGGCATGCTCATGCTTTTGCATTCTTGCCACATAACGCCTTCTGTCATTACAATGCAGGAAGTAGGCTCTCACCAGATGCTGGCACCTTCGTGTGAGACTCCCCTGCCTCCAGAACTTAAGAAATAAATGTCTTTTCTTGATAAATTACCTGGTATCAGGTGTTCAGTTATAGCAACAGAAAATGGAGTAAGACAGTATTCATGTACAGTCAGCCCTCTGTATCCATGGGTTCTGCATCCATGGATTCAACCAACTGAGGATGGAATATACAGTCATGCATTACTTAACAACAGAGATACATTCTGAGAAATGCATTGTTAGATGATTTCATCATTGTGCAAACATCAGAGTGCCCTTACACAAACCTAGATGGTAGAGCCTACTCCACACCTAGGCTGTATGGGATAGCCTATTGCTCCGAGGCTACAAACCTGTAAAGTATGTGACTGGACTGAACATTGTAGGCAGTTGTAACACCATGGTAAGTATTTGTGTATCTAAACATAGAAAAGGTGAAATAAAAATATGATATAAAAGACACAAAGTGGTACACGTGTATAGAGTACTTTTCATGAATGGAGTCTGCAGGACTGAAATTGCTCTGGGTGAGTCAGTGAGTGAGAGGTGAATGAATGTGATGGCCTAGGACATTGTAAACTTTGTAAACACTGTAGACTTAGGCTACACTGTTTAGTTCCAAAAATTATCCTTCCTTCAATAAGAAGTTAACTTTAGCCTACTGTAACTTTTTTATTTTATGAACTTTAAAGTTTTAAAAAACTTTTTGACTTTTTTGTAATAACACTTAGCTTGAAACAGACATATTTTAGAGTTGTATAAAATATTTTCTTTGTTTCTTATTCTATCAATATAAGCTTTTTCTATTCTTTAATTCTTTTACTTTAATTTTGGCTTCTTAAACCTCATTATTAAAAACAAAGATACAAACCACACATTAGCTTAGGCTTACACCAGCTCAGGATAATCAACACCACCGTCTTCCACCTCCACGTCTTGTCCCACTGGAAAGTCTTTTGAAGCAATAACATGCATTGAGCTGCCATCTCCTATGATAACAATGCCTCCTTCTGGAATACCTCTGAAAGGACCACCACAAACACATGAGTAATGTATTGCACTACAATGTTATGAGAGCTATGATGTTACTAGGTGACTGGAAATTTTCTGCTGCATTATAATCTTATGGAACCATCATTACATATGCAGTTTGTCATTGACCAAAATGTCATTAAGCAGTGCATGACTATTCAGAAAAAAACACAATAATAAAAAATAATATAAATAAAATTACAGTATAACTATTTACATAGCATTTACATTATATTGTAATCTAGAGATGATTTAAAGTATACAGGAGGGCACGTGTAGGTTATATGCAAATAGCACACCATTTTATATAAGGGACTTGAGCATCCACAGTTTTTGGCATGCACAGGGGTCATGGAACCAGTTCCTCAGGCTACTGAGGGACAACTGTCTATGAGAAAGATATACGTCAAATAGTTAATGGTGGTTGTCTTTGAATGATTGAATTATAGATGATTTCCATAGTGTCTCTGTGCTTCCTGTGTTTTCCAAATTTTCTATAATAAATATGAATCTTTTCATATTTAAAAAATGCAAATTTTGAAAAAGATGACAGCCAGGAAATAGCAGGAAGAGGAAGAAAGCTGGCAAAAAGGACGATACCTTCAGAGCATACAGGAATAACAAGCCCAGTTTTTTCCTACTGCATTCTCCCAACACAGTCACACAGTACTTCTGACACCAGACATGTGTTTGCGGGGTAGAGTTTCCTCCCACCAGCCAGCCAGCAATCCTCTAGCAGCGGACACCAGCTGGGTGTCCTCCACTGTAGTTCAATTCCAACACTATCTACCTGGAGATAGCATCAGAGCCCACAGGTGTCAGTCCTATGAGAATATCCCCCACTTCCAATGCCAATCACAAGTTCCAGGTTGTTTTACCTGTGCTTCTGATCCACTGGTTATAGATCAGGGTTCCCACAGCCCCCTCCTTGCGCCCAGTTAGTTTGCCAGAGTGGCTCACAGAGCTCAGGGAAATACTGAGTTTATTGTAAAGGCTATTTCAAAGGGTACGGAGGAAGAGATGCATAGGGAAAGGCAGGTGGGCAGGGCTTCGATGCCCTCCTTGGGTGCCACCCTCCAGGAATCTTCATATGTTCAGCTATCTGGAAGCTCTTCAAACCCTGTTGGGGTTGGTATGGAAGTCCTTTTGGGTGTTTATAGAGGCTTTATTATGTAGGCATGACTGATTAAATCATTGGTCATTGGTGATCAACTTAGCCTTCAGCTCCTCTCCTTTCTCTGGAGGCCAGGGAATGGGGTTAAAAGTGCCAATCCTCTCATCCAGCCTGGGTCTTTATGACCAGCCCCCATTCTGAAGCCACTTAGGGGCTGTCAGCCACCAGTCAACTACTTGGCATACAAAAAGACATCACTATGGAGATTTGGAGTTGTATGCCAGGAAACTGGATAAAGACCAAATATATATATTTCACCATATCACAATACCCCAGGAACTGAAAAATAAGATCTCCCGTGAGACCCATTGAATAATGGATGATGGAAGGTGGGCTACAGAAATGATTGCAAAATAACACCTAAGAGCTAAAAGGACTTAGTACATCTTCTCCAAACCCCAATGTCAATGACAATTGTCATTGTACACATGCGGACATGGAGGCTCATGAGGCTGTGTGGCTTGCCATCTAGTTAGTGAAAGTGCTGGGTCAGGAACCAGGTCCCCTGATTCCCAGGCTGGTGCTCTGTCCAGGGGAATTTGTGGAGTAAGTGCGGGCTGGGGGAAGTCACAGGGCTCTCCCTCCCAGGAGGGGGACGATAGCTTTGGGCTAGAACTACCAGTGAAGGAGCCCCTGGTCTAGCTGGACCTTCCCAGGCAGAAGCACCACCAGGGCCATGCCTGTTGGTGGGAAGTCCTGCCCCTCTACCTCTTATTTTATTTCCATTTTCTTGGAGAGAGGTTAGCTTCAACAAGGGATGGCAGTGTCTATGAGGCACCTTTCCAGTGTACCACTCAAAAACTTCCTCAGAGCTGGGCGTGGTGGCTCACGCCTGTAATCCCAGTGCTTTGAGAGGCTGAGGCAGTTGGATCACTTGAGGTTAGGAGTTCGAGACCAGCCTGGGCAACATGGTGAAACCCTATCTCTACTAAAAATACAAAAATTAGCCACGTGTAGTGCACGTGACTATAGTTCTAGCTACTCAGGAGGCTGAGGCACGAGAACCACTTGAACCCGGTGGTGGGAGGGTGCAGTGAGATGGTACCTCTGCACTCCAGCCTGGATGATGGAGCAAGATCCTGTCTCAAATATATATATATATATATATAAAGGAAGTCTCCTCAGCCTGCCCAGGTCATGGACTTACTGCCCCCAAATATGTTTGTGTCTTTGCTCACTTGATCTCCTGTGAAGAGCATCTTTCCCCCTCCCTCTCTCCTACCCCTCAAGGTTTAATTCTAATCTTCAACTTCTTCAGCTAGTAGAGCCTGTGCCTCTCATTTGGAAAGCGTTCTCCAGGCTTTGCATTTTCTTTGGCTGATGTCGTGTTTCCTTGCAGAGGCCATGAGGTCTGGAAGGCAGGAATCAATTCTCCTCCAGGGAGGCATGCTCCCGGGTGTGGAGGACAATGTCTCGCATGAGGCAGGCACTAAGTAAACACTCATGGTGTGACTGATGGGCTGTTTGAAAGAAATGTGCTCGTGAGAGTCTGGGGCACATCTAGAAAGAGCCGAGAGAGGATTTTCAAGAGGAGCTGGCAGCACAGAACTTGTGACAGGAGCCTGTCAAAGGCTTTGTGCTGCCTGGGTTTTCCTCCCTTGATCCTGGTGTCAGTTTCAGAAAGACTTCAGAGGATCCTGAGTCAGGAGGGAGCAGACCCTGGAAAAAGAGAAACAAGTTGTGCTGTTTGAGCTAAAGAGAATGTCAGGAGGAAGCACCGTAATGGGAACCCAGGTCTGCAGAGACTGGAAATGGCCTGGAGAGAGATTGGGCCCTGCAGGTTTCAGCCGCTTTTCTCAGGTGCAGGGTGGGCTGGCCTTGATAACAAATAACTGGAATATGAATTTGGGCAGAGAACAAACAGTATGTGAGATTTCTGATGGCAAATAATAATGATAAGCCAGCGGGCTGGGTATGGAGAAGGGGATACTTCCAGTTCTTCAGCAGAAGGAGCCTTTTCAAGGGAACTGCTACATGGATCTGAAGCCAGTTTTTCAGGTTTTCAGTGGCTTCCATTAGGTACCTGGGCAGAGGCATGTAATGGAGTGGGAAGGTCTAGGAGATTTATAAACCAAGGGTGTTTGAATGAGAGACGTGGAGTACATAGATCTTGGAGTCTCTCGCTTGCAGCACAGAGGTTTATTGGGGGGAAAGGATTTCAAGTCTATCCTATTAGAATTAGCTGGTGTAACAACCAAATATCAAAGAGCAACATAGGGATGGGGCGAGAGAACGAGTCTTGTCTTCACCTTGGCTGGGAGATTTTTGGCAGATTCTCAGAGGTTAAGCTCAAGGAATTAATTTCCATAAAAGATAGTCACTCAACATGAGCTAATTCAAGAAATTGCTGGGAATGCAGGGATGTGTCCAGTTCTCATGTTATTCACAAAAGAATAAAAACACTCAGGTTTTGGAAGTAGCTTTCTTTTTTTTTTTTTTTTTTTTTTTGTGACGGGGTCTTGCTCTGTTACCCAGGCTGGAGTGCAGTGGTGCAATCTCAGCTCAGTGCAGTCTCCGCTCCCCTAGTTCAAAGGATTCTCGTGCCTTAGCTTCTCAAGTAGCTGGGACTACAGGCATGTGCCACCACATGCAGCTAATATTTGTATTTTTAGTAGAGACAGGGTTTCGCCATGTTGGCCAGACTGGCCCTGAACTCCTCAGCTCAAGTGATCTGTGCGCCTTTGCCTCCCAAAGTGTTAGGATCACAGGCGTGAGCCAGCGCACCTGGCTGGAAGTAGCTTTTAAAGGGCTTCCAGAGCATGTCATTTTGATGATATAAATGTTTAGGGAGGGTGAGGAAGAGGAGCTGGGCAGGGTAGGAGGAACTTTATGTGTCATTGAAGTAGCACGACATAATTTAAAGGGGGTTGGTAATATGACTTCAGCTTAAAATATGAACCACTCTTAGGAACTAGTTTCTGAAACTTCACAATCGTTCCACATTGTCACTCACACATCTCTCTGGTGAGGCTTCGAGAATTATTCTCATCACTGAAGGGACTTAGAACGGCACCTGGGAAGAGAAGAATAAGAGACAAAAATCTCACCTACTCTACTTGCTTTCCTTGTGTAACTTTGGATGTACTTTATCTTCAGAGAGGCCTTATTTGAAGCCACCTGCCTGGTTTCACATCCCAGCTCTGTTGCTTGCCAGCTGGGGAACTTGGGGCTGGTTAATTAGCCTCTTTGTACTTGGATTTCCCCATCTGTAAAATGAAGGCAAATAATGGTTGCTACTTCATGCAGTTGTTATGAGGAGTAAATGAGTTAATGCATGTGGATGCTTAGAACAGTTCCTGGCACATAGTAAATGCTCAATAAACACTTTCTATCATTCTTATTAGCTTTCACGATGGTGGCACCTGTTGCTCTGAAAGAAGTTCCCATCTAGCCCCAGCCAGCTGCAGAAGAGCCCACAGCCGAGGCTGCCCAAGGAGGCAAACATTTCTAAGTTTTCCATTTCTCAAGTGCAAATACTTTGAAAGGCTCTTCAGCCCTTTCTTAAGCAACCTTCGCAGCTTATTGTAAGCCCTGCATTTAAGGGAATTGCTGGTATTTCAGAGGCAATTTTTGCTTTTTTTTTTTTTTCCCCAAGCCAAACTGTATCCAGCTTTATTAAAGATACTTTCCATAAACAATGATGGTATTTCAGGCAGGACATGGGCAGACAATCGTTAACAGTATACAACAACTTTCAAACTCCCTTCTTCAATGGACTACCAAAAATCAGAAAGCCACTATAAAACCCAATGAAGCCTTCATCTGATGCTCTGAACAGGGAAAGTTTAGAGTGAGGGTTGACATTTCACATTTAGCATGTTGTTTAACAACTTTTCACAAGCCGACCCTGACTTTCAGGAAGTGAAATGAAAATGGCAGAATTTATCTGAAGATCCACAATCTAGAAATGGAACCAATGCTGTTTTGACAGGTGCCATCTCAGTGGCATCACTGGAAAGTCCAGATTGCCTGATACACTGGTAAGCAATGACTACGGGTCAGGTCCCAACAGATGTCTGGGCTTAAGGGAGTTAAGTCTATGCTGAAAGATGGAAAGGGAGAAGAGGACATAAAAACAAATTTGTTTTTCCATACCACATGGCTTTTGTTTCAAGGTGGCCATGTGTGTCAAAGTCAGGGAATCCCTCCTCCTGGGAACCAAGAGGAAGTCTCCCAAAACTAGAAGGGAAAGGTGTTTTCCCCACATCAATCCAGCTCTGGAGACATTCCATCAGTGACATATGGCCCTTCCCCCAAAAACAACAATGAAGTGTTCTGTGTGCTAACAACATAGCTTTTTTTTAAAAAAAAAGTAAAACAAAATTCTGCATTTTTATAAAACTTGATAAATAGTATTTCAAACTGTATAGTCACCAGAAGTACACAGTTATCAAAAATGCACACACTTCACTTGGCATCTCCAGCACCTTCAGCTTTCTGTGCCTGGTCTGTTTTGGCATCTCCATTTTCTGCAGGGTTATTCCCCTCCTTGCCAGCATCAGCTTTTCCCTTTTTCCCTTTGGGTACCTTCTCTCCCTTCTTTGCAGGGGCCTTTTTAGGCTTGGGCTCTGGCTTTGGAGGAGCAGGTTTAGCAGACAACCTCGCGGATCTTCTCTGTGGTTCGTCCTTCACCTTGGCTTTATCTCCTTTAGCATCCCCTTCAGCCTTTCTCTTGGGCATGGTGGCGACGGCAGCAGGACATAGGTGCTGGACGCGGGATGCAGCGCGCCGCAGGCTTTGGTCGGTCCGGGGGTCGTTCTCGCCTCTTCTTCTTCACACTGCTCCTGCTTTTTTTTTTTTTTTAAAGGTGACCGTGAACTGAGAGTGGCTAAGGACAATGCTTCTGGCAGGCCAGGGCCAGCCTTGGTTCTACTCATTCCTTGAGCAGATAATGGTCCATATGAGTGATAGAATGGGCTAGGACTCCAGGCTGGTCCACCTGATGGCTGCTGATGCCAGTGAACAGAAAGTCTTTCTGTTAACTGTAGCCAGTGAACAGAAAGTCTTAAAATGGATGCTGCAGTTGGCATCCTGCGGCAATCTTCCCCCATCCTGTGCCTTCAAGGCTGCCATGTGTGTAGGTGGAAATTATTTTAATTGCCAACCTTAACTCTAGCCACCCTGCACCTATTCGCTGACTGCTAACTGCCCCTCTCTCCTGCTCCCCTGCCCTGCTTTCCCTGCCCCTGCCTGAGATGCTCTGCCATTTCTCCTTTAGGACATGGCTCGAGCAGATCCAGCAAGGCAGAGTCTCCAGTGCCTTTTGTCTTCTCTGGAGGAAGCGAAGCGTGGGTGTGGCTGGGCTTGTTGCTTCAAGAGGAAAAGGACGAGGGTGTGCTGGGTAACAGGTGTGCAGAAATGGTGACGTGGCATTTAAACGATGGAGTATTTAAAGGGTAAGGGGTGGGTAGAAAATGTACCAAGATATTTTGAGGGCTAAATTTGTTCTGGAAGTTAAATGCATAGAAAGTGATGAATCAGAAGAACAAGAGTCACTTAAGATTTTTAAAGCTGTTGGGTTGCCCAGGTGATTCACAGGTGTTTTGTGGATGGTTGGTTATTAGCAGTAAACATTTACATAGCAGCACACCTCCTCACATTTCATTCATAAACCCCTGGAATGTTAGTGATGGCCAGGAAACCAAGACCCAGATTTGCTCAAGGCCACAGAATTAGTTTGCAGCTGAACCAATGGGAGAGCCCAGGTCTCCTGGCTTTGTGCTGCTACCTGCCAGGCGCTTCCGCCTTGCTCAGTTAACTTGCCTTGTAACACCTGGTGATGAAGTCAGAAACTGGCCACAGTGTTCAGCTGGAGGAGTAGAGAGGCAGGAAGGGGAGTGATCCACACTGACCAAGCAAGAGGCTGTATTTGACCTTTCCATTTCCAAACGTCCTTTCTGAGCCCTCAACCCCGGAAACATCACACTTTCCTTTACCTGTTTATCTACTAGGGTTGTCTCTCTTAGAGCTCTCAGCTGTCCAAACAACTTGACTTTTCCCCTTTGCCCCATCCCTACCCACCTTGTGTCTAATCAATCACTGAGACCTTGAATTCCACCTGTTTAGTATTTGAGTCACTCACTTTTCTCCATCTGCCCTATGACTGCCGTCTACCATAAGCCTATTAATAAGCCTCTTCACGTCCACTCTTTATTCCCTCCTATCCATTCTCCCACTTCCTAAAACATAATCAGGTCACTCTCTTGCTGAAAATCCTTCCAAGCTCCCAGCGGCTTCTGGTTAAATGAAGCCCCCTCACCTTAGCACAAGGCTCCTGCCCCTCTCCCGACTTGTCCATTGCTCCGCCTCATACAGCTCCGCAGTCAGAAGGATGCTCAGTTCCCTGACCTCATCGTGCGGTGGATATTTTGGTGATGGGGCCAGAGGGAGCCAGAGAAAGATCACAGGAATGGGGAGAGAGGGGGAAAGGCTGAACCTGGCTGTACCGAACCGTCTGCCAGCATGGAAACACTTGCTTTGTACGGGATATTCTCAACCTAGAGGGCACTGTCTTCAGATTCAGAGGTGGGCGGCACCTATCCAAGCAAGGCTGCAAACGAAGCTGTGTCTCTTTCCACATGGCTTGTCCTGATTTGATGAGCAAAGCACAGCGACCCATAAGAGGCATGACATTTCTCAGTGGCTGTATGACACTGAGCTAGTCACTTAATGTAATGAAGCTGTGGGCCTCAGTCTCCTCATCTGTAAAATGGGGATAACAGTTGACCTACTGTGTGGCTGTCTTTTTGTTTGTTTTGGCTGCACAGCCTATGAACCCCCTTCCGTGTTGGTGATCCACTACTATGTGAGCTTCCGTGACAGGAGCTATCTCCCACTGGGAAGCTGAAAAAGCCAGATGCTGTGACTGACTCCTGGCAGAGAGGGAGTGAGGTGCTCGTGCCTAGGTCTTCATGTCTTATGAATAATGCAAAGATGCAGGCTCAGTTGAGAGTGATTCCAGTAGAGGTGGTGGGGTGGGGGGTTGCACTGACAGTGACAGTAGTGGTGGTCACTGTGCTGTCCAGATCCCTTCCCATGGCATGACCTTGCTTGATTTCTTCCATGCCTTCTTGTCAGGTGTGGGAGCAGCCGGATTTCCTCCAGTGCATTCCATTGATGCTCATAAGGGGACGAGAGTCAGTTTCTGTGGATGGGACCGTGAGTCTCAGCTCACCTGCTTGGTCCCCAGCTACTTCATAGGGTGCTTAGGATGGGCTTGCTCCAGTGCTGTTGGAGTGCAGCTCAGTAGGGAGTGGGGAAGCCTCGGGGCTGGGAGTGTGGCATCTACTGCACACACTTATTAATAAAGCTGAAATAATAATGCTCAAAATGACTGATTCAAAATTATATTGAATAGCAGTTATTCCATTGTGAGGATGAGATATTGGGACTATGTTTTGGAAAGGACAGGGAAAATGGAAGACATTCTCCTTATCTTACCAACAGAGAGCCTTTCCACGCCTCCTCCTCCATGTCTTCAGTTTAGCTTAAAAATATATATTTGAAAACAAATGGGGAAAGGCACATGTCCATCTCCATAGACTGTCAGCACCTAGGAGCAGACATTTCTTTCTGCACTGAGTCTGTCAGGTCTCGAGGCTGGCTTTGGCGGCCTCCCTGGTCAGGAAGGACAGAAAGACACTCCTGCTAGCCATGGCCCAGGCTTCCCTCTAGGAGTGGACACCTTCCAAGCTGAGTTTGGGCCTCACTTGGCTGCAGCAGCAGCGGCAGCAGCAGATTAACGTGATCTCCAGCCCTCCCTGCCCTGCTCAGGAGGATCCATGAGCTCACCTCTGTTTGCTTAGATCCCTGGTCCTCAGGAAGCAGGCGCCAGGGCCTGCAGGAGGGCAGCCTCCCGCTAATTTGTCACGTTAACTGGTCTGGGCTGGATATCAAAGATATGGAGTTTTCCTACCCCATTGCCCAGGTTCTGTTGTTTTGGCCTCTTTGGAAAACATTGAGGCACAAGAGCCTGAAATGTGCCCCTGGGGACAAAAAGGACTTGCGTTTGAGCTTTCATCCTGGCTCCCCTCCGGCTTAACTGCTATCTCTGGGAAAGAGGCACCTTGAAGACAGTTACTTAATTACAGCGTTTTTTGTTTGTTTGTTTTCTTTTAATGTTTCAAAGAGCAGGTTGTCAGGCTGACTTATGTGAAAGCAGAATCACTAACCTCATGAATAACTCAGTGCAATGACCAAGGAGATGGAGGTCAAGGTGGCTGCTGAGGTGGGGTTGCAAGGTCCCTGTGTGCCTCTGCAGGGAAACACACAGCCACACTGCCGGCCTGCCATGGGGGTCGGCTCCAGCTTAGGGCTGCATGACCTCCCTCCTCAGTGCTTTTCCTGGGGTAGCCCACACGAAGCCCAGCTGCTGGGGGCCGTGAGTGGGTTGGGGCTGTGGGGAGGGGACTCTGATCTGGGGCTTTGGAAGGGGTGCATGTTCACCTGGAGGTACGGAGCAGCCCAGCAGCCCACATTTCCTTCAGCTCTTTGGACCTCAGTTTCCTCACCTGTGAAATGATCCCCAAGCTCGTTTCTAAGTCTAGCTTTTCTTTGGTGCTTCTGTATTTCCCACAAGCCTCTTAGGTGTCAGGTGGCTGGGCTATGGCTTTGGGGTCCCAGCCACTGCCATTCTCTCTTTTATCAACCATTTCAGCTGGCAAAAGCTGCGGCCCCACACAGGCCACTGGATAAATATCCCACTGTTTCACGGAAACTGCCTGTCTGGAACTGCAAGGGATGATCTTGGTAATAAACAAGGAAAGCTGGGGTAGAGCTCCCTGGTTGTCTGAACTGGAAACTGGCAACTTGCTATTTCCTAAGACCAAACTGATGAGGGGCCCTGGGGACACTCAGACTGTGGATCCCAGACATTAGACCATCAAAGTTTTAAAGCAGTGAAAAGGGGAAATTTGATTGCTTAAAAAAAAAATCTGTACCAAAAACATTCCATTTTAACCAAATAAGTTTATTTGATTATACACAGAGTACTATTGAATTTAAAGGAAGTTAGTATGAAAGTTCATGTGTTTCCTTCTAAGCTAAAAGCTGGTGTTAGTACCAAACGGACAATGGCTGTGAAGGGGAGCAAAGCCATGGCAGATTTACCTATTTGGTAAATCTTTTTCTTTTTTTTCTTTTTCTTTTTTCTTTTTTTGGTGGCAGGATCTCACTCTGTTACCCAGGCTGGAGTGCAGTGATGCGATCTCGGCTCACTGCAACTTCTGCCTCCCAGGTTCATGCGATTCTCCTGCCTCAGCCTCCCAAGTAGCTGTATTAGAGACGCCTGCCACCACGCCCAGCTAATTTTTGTATTTTTAGTAGAGACAGGGTTTCACCATGTTGGCCAGGCTGGTCTCGAATTCCTGACCTCAAGTGATCCACCCTCCTCAGCCTCCCAGGGTGCTGGGATTACAGGCATGAGCCACAACGCCCAGCCTGGTAAATCTTTTTAAAAGTTCAACTTTTAAATCCACCCTCTCAAACCACTCTTTAAAAACCCCATTCTTGTCACCTTGAGAAAAAGCTAAAGAAAAAGCATTGCTTTTGCTACTCATTCAATACTATTTGAGTGAATCAGAGCCATGGGCTTGAAGGCCATGCCTGGGAAGGCCTATCTGCTCTATCACTTACCTTCTGGAAGCCTACACCCTGCTGTCCACTGTCCCAGCCGAGGTGTGATGAGTTGGTTCTGTCTCCCTCTACTTCTGCAGGTATCCCTTTATTCTGACCAGAAAGTCCTTCTTGTAGAGAGCAGAAATCTGACTCCCTATAACGTCCCTGCAGAGTGCATGGAAAACAAATCTCCTTGAAATGGCACCTTCATCTGTCCAGTTGCCCCCAAATTCACTCTCACCCTTCCTTCTCTCACCTTCGCATCCAACTGGACACTGACCTGGGTAATGCTGCCTTCTAGGAGCCCGTAAACTCTGTCTGTCTCAGAGTCTCACTGCCACTGTCCTGTTGAGATTTCAAACTCTTACTAGGACATCCCAGTAGTCTTGTCACTGGTCCCTTTGCCTCCTCCCCCTGTCTGTCAAACTTCATGGTTGCCTGAGCAGAACTTTGGCATAAGGTAGTAGAAAGAGCATGGGTTTTGGAATAAGACAGGGACCTGTGCTTAAATTTGGGCTTTGCTGCTTAGCTGCATTACCTCAGCCAAGTTTGTATTTTCACGCCTTATTTCCAGATCTATAAAATGAAGATAATATTGATCAGGGTATTCTTATGGTGTTTGAATGAGATAACATCTTTAAAAATGCCTAATAAGGTGTCATAAGTAGCTATCCAATAAATATTAGGTCCTCTTCCCTTACCCTATTCTCTACCCCTTTTAAACTTGTCAAGTGGCATAGTTTCAGGCCACTTAATTGCACTATTTGATATCATCTAAACCTTCTTAGTTTGACTCCAAGAACTAACCATAATATACTTGAGACAGGGCTTGAGACCCACAGAGTAGAACATCCATCCATCCATCCATCCAACATTTCTGGAGCAATTGCTAAGGCCCAGGCACTATGATGGTTGCTGGAAACACAGAAGCAAAAGACAAGGAGTTTATAGCCTAGTGGCCTAGGGAGGGGCGATCTAATACAGCATCAGCAGGAGTAGAGATCAGTGAGCCCAGGGGGCCTCATGGAGCATAAGGGAAGAACTCTTAGCCAGAAGCGGGGGCAGTGCAGGGTGGGTGCCCTGAAGGTGGCGCTGTCCGACTCTGGAGAGATGAGATGAGTTAGCCAGAGAGACTTGTGGCTTTAGAGATAAGGAGTGTCTGGATCCTTCAGGGTCCAGGGAATTTAGACTTGATTTTGAAGTCAAAGGGTAACCTCAAACAGAGAGTGGCAGAGATTTTTGTTTTAGAAATACCCTTTTGTTTGCATTTCAGAGAATGGGTTGGGAGGAGGCAAGACAGACCAACTGGGAAGTGACATCAGTGGTGCTGCTTGACCAGGGTGAGGGCCTGATCCGAAGCAGTGACAGTGGGCACAGAGAGAGAGCCCAGTAGCAGAGAGGGCACCAAGCTGGAGTCGCTAGCACTTGGGGACCACTTGAATGTGGGGCTTAAGGTAGAGCAGACTCAGAAAGACCTCCAGAAGGCAGAGGCCTCCAAATATGGGAGGCCAGTGATGTCATTCACCATGATGGGGAGCTTGGGAAGTCGGGGTCAAGGAGTCAGAGGGGGCAGGGCCAAGTTTTGGACTTGGGGACACTCCTATTTCAGGATTAATGGAGGGAGGGGTCTGGGAGGCTTAAAAACCACCAGAGAATGGCATCCCAGAGATCAAGGAAAGATGGAGCAGGAGGCAGGAGGATCACTTGAACCTAGGAGCTCAAGACCAGCCTGTACAACAGAGAGAGATCCCATGTCTACAAAAAACAAAAATTTATCCAGGTGTGACAGCACATGCCTATAGTACTAGCTACTTGGGAGGCTGAGGCAGGAGGATCACTGGAGCCAGAGAGGCCAGGGCTGCAGTGACTTGTGATTGCACCACTGTCCTCCAGCTTGGGCAACAGAGTGGTGAGACCTTGTCTCCAAAAAAGGAAAAACAGGAAAGAGAGAGATAGAGAGAGATGTACTGCAGTCAAACAAGATAAGGGCTGAAAAAATGTCAGTTAAATTATAAAAGTAGAAGGTCACTTCCAGAGACATTGGCCCAAACTATTTCCCTGGAGAGTCTGAGCCAAGGGTTGTAAAGTGAGTGGGAGATGAGTGAATGGTGAAGTTTACAGTCTGCTCTTTGAAGAAGCTTGCTCTTTAGAGAAAGTGAGACATGGGTGGCATCAGGGAAGCTGGCTGAGGCTTGAGCATATTTACATACTTGGAGAGGAACTAAGAGAGATTGAAGGTTACCAGTAAGTAGGTTGCAGGCTGGCAGCAACAAGGAGGGGTGGTGAATGCTCTTGACAGGTAGTGAGGACATTAAAAGAGCAAGAATTTTTACTTATAGACAGAGGAGTTTGGAATAAACTGCAGAGCTTCAAGAGTGCTGAAGCTTCTTTCGCAGCCTGTGGGGCAGGGGCCCCCAGGTACCCTTAGAAGTGGTCGTAAGGGGACATGGGATCTTAAAGATCTCAGAGAAGGCCCAGGTTGAAGTGAAAGGCCCAGATTACAGGATGATTTGAGCAGAGGCCAGGCGTGGCCGAGTCAATGCTGGTGGCAGGGATAGGGCTAGGTCTCGCTACCAGATGGGGCTCCTGGCTTTCATTTGGTTTCACTTTCTGTCTTGCAGGAAGCAAGTTTGACCTGCACTCCAGCCCGTGGAGATGAACCCAGGACTGTGATTCTGCTATCCAGTATGTTGGCTGACTACAGGGTAAGATAGGTTCTCAAAGAACTCACCATCTTGTTTGTGCAAAATGAAAATACTTTGAAATAACTGTCTTGGGGAAAGACAAAAATAAGAACAGAATGCCGAGGAGATTACACACAAGGCATGTAACCCCAAGGTACAGCACCTGAGATTCCTGAGAGGGAGATCTGGTTGTCATAGACAGGAAGAGCTGGAAGGAGGAGATGGCTCAGGAGGCTGATGGGGCTGGAGACCTGCAAGGGGAGAGGTGAGAAAGGCTCTCCTGGGTAATAGTCGCAGGACTATTACCTGGCAGTGCCTGCCTGGCCTTCCATTCATCTTTATGGCTTGGTCATGTGATCCGGATTGTTCTGTAGCTCCAGGGAAGGCTGGCCGGCCTTCCTTCCTTCCTTCCTTCCTTTCTTCCTTCCTTTCTTCCTTCCTTCCTCCCTCTTTCTCTCTTTCTCTCTCTTTCTCTCTCTCTCTTTCTTTCTCTCTCTTTCCTTCCTTCCTTCCTTCCTTCCTTCCTTCCTTCCTTCCTTCTTTCCTTCCTTCCTTCCTTCCTTCTTTCCTTCCTTCCTTCCTTCCTTCTTTCTTTTCTTTCTTTCTTTCTTTCTCTTTCTTTCTTTCTTTCTCTTTCTTTCTTTCTTTCTTTCTTTCTTTCTTTCTTTCTTTCTTTCTTTCTTTCTTTCTTTCTTTCTTTTCTTTCTTCCTTTCTTTCTTCCTTCCTTTCTTTCCTTCTTTCTTTCTTTTCCTTTCCAATGCAGCCTCTTGGGACTTGACATATGAGGTGAGGTGGTGAAAGCATGGAGATGGTCTAAAACTGACCAGGAACATGAAATGAACAAGTGGAAGGAACCACCATACTCTCAGAAGAAATGGTCAACCAGCAGAGATCCTGACCCCTGGTCCCAAAACCAATCTAGAGATACAGGAGGCACCAGGGGGAGGTTGGTGGGAGGCCAAGGAATTTTAGGAGAGACAAAAGGAAATGAGATCTCAGTTGAGGAAGAAAAGGAAAATGATACAAAGTGGGTAGGCCAGATGCCACTGATTGGGCACAGGCTGAGGGAAAGCGATACTTTCTAGGTAGTCATATTATCTTCTATTGTTGCCCTGGATGGACCGTTACCTATTGCTTTGCACAAGGCAGAAAACTATAGACCCCACCCAGTGGCAGCAGAGGAGGGAGGTTAGTCTAAGGACTGAGATGAAGCCAGGCTGGACTGGAGTGAAGGTAAAAGGGACAGGTGATTGATAAATCCTCCTTGATTTCCCCCCCTCCCCTCCTCAACCTAGAACGCAGTGAGGCTGGGCAGTCACAGCAAGTGGAAGAAGCAATGCATGAAAGAACATTAATCAAACTGATATTCATCTTCTCAACAAGAAAACTGGTTTCAAGAAGAAAACAAGGCTGGGTGTGGTGTCTCATGCCTGTAATCCCAGCACTTTGGGAGGCCAAGGCAGGAGGAACACTTGAGCCCAGGAGTTTGAGGCCAGCCTGGGTGACATAAGGAGACCTCATCTCTACTAAAAATAAAAATAATAGCATGGTGTGGTGATATACATCTGTAGTCCCAGCTACTTGAGAGACTGGGGTGGGAAGATTCGAGAGACTACGGTAAGCTGTGATCGCACCACTGCACTATAACCGGGGTGACAGAGCAAGGCCCTGTCTCAGAAGAAGAAGAAGGAGAAGGAGAAGGAGAAGGAGAAGAAAACAAAATGTTAAAAGGAACTTAGAATGTAGAGGTCTAGCCATAATAATTTTATACTATAACCTTAGAGGATACTAACATGGTTGGGGGTGTGTGGAGAGACTTTATTCTCTGACTGTAATGCCATAAAATTAGTAATTACTAATGAAGAAATAGCTTTAAAAAACCCTACCTGCCTGAAAAGAATCCCTATTTAAAGAGACACACACATGGGAAAATACAAAATAGTGATGAACAATAATGAAAGCACAATGGGTTGAAATTTGAGAGACATAGCTTAGAATAATACATTTATTACCTAACAAGAAAGGCTGAAAACAAACTAGCCAAGCATTCAATTCGGGTATTTAGAAAAAGAGCAGCAGAGTTACATGATGCAAATAATATAAAATGAAATCATAAACATGAGGACATAAATTAATGAAACAGAGAATAGTAATGACAGAGATAATTAACAAAACTAAAAGCTTGTTCTCTGAAAAACAAACCTCTGGCAAAAATGAGCAAGAATAGATGACATGCAAACAAAATGAAGGATTCAAAATGGGAAATATTTGCTTAAGTAATTGATAAATATCAAAAGAATACTGTGATCTAGAAAGCAAAAATTTTGAAAACCTACATACAATTTTCAGTTGGATGAAATTTTGAGTCAGATGTATTACTATTTCTAAACATATTACACAAAAATAAAAAAAATGTTAACAGAACTATAACCACTAAAGGAATTAAAGAGTAATCAAAACCATGCCCTATCCTCCCTTTTTTTAAGGCCCATATCCACACAGTTTTACAGGCTAGTTTCACCAAACTTTAAAGGAATCAAGAATCCCTATCTTATGCAAGTTGTTTCAGAAAATAGAAAAAGGGAAAACTCTGTCTGACTTATTTTTATAATGCTAGTGTATTCTTGATTCCAAAATCAGATAAGGACAGTAAAATAAAAGAAAATTATAATCTATTTCATTTGGATTTCCTAATTAAATATTAACTCACTAAATCCAAGAGTGTATTTAATAATGTATAATGGAAAGTAGATTTACTCTGGAAATGCAAAGATCACTCAAAATTGTAAAATCTATCAAAGTAAGTTGCCATAAATGGAAATAAAAGCTTTTGTAAAAGTTGATGAAGTCTATATACCAAGATTTTGCTGTGAATATATATATTAATAGACAAAATATTAGTTAATTTGAGAGTTGGAAAAAGATGAAGTACTTCTGAAACATCGTTACTTTTCAATGTACTACTAGAGATCCTGGCCAATGCAATAATACATGAAAAAACAAAACAAAACAAAGAACAAAGTAAAGAGAAAAGGGACAAAAAGTCATTTGCAGACACAGAAATCCAACAGAATCAAGAGAGAAACCACTAGAACTAATGAGATGTCAACAAATTTATTGGATATAAAGCCAACTTACAAAAATCAATCGTATTTTTTTTAAAACTAACCAGCATATAGAATAGGAAAAAAATACTATTTTCAGAGGCAAAAAAAAAATTGTAAAGTACCTAGGAAAGTGTTCAACAAAGAATGTGCAAGTTCTTTAAGGACAAAAATTTTAAACTCTGTTAAAGATTATAAGACTCAAACAGAGAAGTAGAGTGTGTATATAATGTAATTCTTCACAAATTAATCCATAAATTCAATAAAAATTCAATAAGAATTAAGGTAAAATTTTGGCACTGGCATAACAAAGTGATTCTAAAATGTGTATGAAATAATAAATTTCAAAAAAGAAAAAACATTCACCCTAACATCTACTGTAGACATCCTACAAACTCCACACAAATTCAGTGAATCTGCTGCTGGTACAGGATGACTAAGGTCAATGCAACAGAACAGAGGGTGCAGAAATAAACTCATGGCTATATATCATTTTATATGAGACAGGTGGCACTCATCAGTGGAGAAAGGATGGCTTATATAGGTGATATTTGGAGAACTGGTTTACTATTGGAGAAAAATTATTCAGATCACTATCTTCTACCATATACAAACATAATCTCCAAATGTAGACCTAAATGTGAAAGACAAATTTATGATATTGAAAAAATGAATGAACTTGTGTGTGCACATGTGTGATTTGGGGGTATAAAAGGTTTTTTAGTCATTATTCAAATAGCATAAATCATAAGGGACAAAATGGTTGCGTGTGATCACACTAAAAATTTCTGTTTAATAAAGGACACCATACACCAAGATGACAGATTGATTGTAGGTTTGAAGATACATGCAACTTTTAAAACTAACAAGAGTATTTCTAGAATATACCAGGGACTACCACAAATCAAGAAGGAAAAGACATGAAACGATTAGACAAGATATGAATTCACAAGAGGCTAACTAATGTACAAAGAGATGCTTAACCTCACTAGTGATCAAAGACATACAAAACAAAAGAAGATGGCACTTTCCACCCATCAGATTAGCAGCCAGTGGATGGTAAGATATTAGCAAGCATTGGTAAGGCTGTGGGGAGTGAGAGCTTTCAAGACTGCTGGTAGTGATAGCAACAAGAGACAGACAAATTCTTCGGCAGACAGAGACAGGTCCCTGGTAAAACTCCACCTTCAAGCCAAGAACACTGTAAACCCTGAAAACCAAGTGACAGTTCCTAGACATGCTAATTTTAACATAACCGTAAGCAACATAAAATCAGGGAGCAAAAGCTATTTAAACACACACACCATAAAATGGCACTCTGTCCAGATCCCCTACAGATTCTTCAGTCTTTTCCCTCTCACAATAGGAGATGGTTGATATAGCAAGTTACAGGAGCTTCCCAGAAAGTGAAGCTGAGGGCAGGGGTTGTTTCCAGACACTGGTGCCCAGAAGCCACTGTTCAGGATGTGTGTTCAGGGGACGTGTGTGTTGTGGGGGATGGTGAACACGGATGAAGCCCCATTTTTTAAAAAACTCAGATCCCAGCTGAGACTCCCACAGGGTGCAAGGCTTTACATGAGGCCATGATTAAAAGGCAGGACCGGTTGGGGGAGCTCAGGAGGAAATGTTCCCAACAGGGTGCTTGACTGCTGTGGCTCAGTGGAATTCTTCACTCTCAGGCCAAGCAAGGGTCATGAGGTGGAGGCATCTCTGGAGAAGTTTGCTTTGCTTTGCTCTTTAAGCACTACAGAAAGAGCATTGGACTGGGGAATAGAGGACTTTCTTGTCTTTACTCTGCCTGTTCCCAGCTGTTTGAGTCTTTTGGCTATTAAACAGGAAAAATTAGGCCAGTCCTGCCTGCTCAAGGGAAGGGGAGATAGGTTGTGAGGTTCATAAAGTTTAACCTGCATAAATGCTTTTAAACCTGCCAAGTGCCATATGGTTGTAGAAATGACAACGTCATGTGCTTTGATCTGCGCCTTCTCTGAACCCCACAGGCTTGTAAGTCCTTTCCTAGTCCTAGGATGGGAGTTAAGCTTGATATATTTCATCTGCAGGAAAACGAAGGCTTGGTCCCAGATGACACCCTGCATCTACAAAGAAACTGAGGCCCAATATCCAATTTATTCCTCCTTAGAAGGAATGATTTTGGGTGTTAGGGGAGGATGGTATGGGTTCAGGATGGAGAGTTCACACCTGTGATGAGGCTGGGTGAAGGTTTGGCCTCAGTAGCACTGTGACTTTGAGTGAAGGTTACTGGGTGCCTCAGCCTCTGCTTATCTACTTATAAAATAAGTCAAAATGTCACGCTCCCCATCCCGGCCGTGTGAAGATGGTTAGGATCCAGTTACACACTGAGTTCATCTAAGTCCTGGAGAAAGATTCAGCTTTTCTTGTTGCACATCTCCATCACCTTCATCTTTGGCACTCACTTGCTTTTAAAACGCCTTAATACAGTAGCCACAGAAAAGTGGGTGACTTTCAAGTCCATGCCTCAGAAAGTCAAAAGTTCTCCATCTTTTCACTGTCCAGCAGCCAGCCCCAAGTGAGCCAGGCGCTGAGCTACTGTGATAAAATTCTGGTTTCATCTCTCAGAACCTGGGTCACCATTTGCTTTCTTCTTTTTTGTTTTTGAATGAGCTACTATTGTCAGAATGCAGGAGATCTCTGTTAATAAACTAAAGATTTCACGCCACCAGTGATTTTTCTTTTTCTTTTTTTTTTTTTTTTTTTGAGACGGAGTCTTGCTCTGTCGCCCAGGCTGGGGTGCAGTGGCCGGATCTCAGCTCACTGCAAGCTCCGCCTCCTGGGTTCACGCCATTCTCCTGCCTCAGCCTCCCAAGTAGCTGGGACTACAGGCGCCCGCCACCTCGCCCGGCTAGTTTTTTGTATTTTTTAGTAGAGACGGGGTTTCACTGCGTTAGCCAGGATGGTCTCGATCTCCTGACCTTGTGATCCACCCGTCTCGGCCTCCCAAAGTGCTGGGATTACAGGCTTGCGCCACCGCGCCCAGCCCACCAGTGATTCTTCTGAGGAGGCCAGAATGCAGCTGACCAGGCTCACTTGTCTCCTTTTGTGTTGGGAAGTTTTGACTGGGTTCATGGTCCTAATTGGGTTATGGGGCTGCTAATATGATTTTGCTGCCTAGAAATGCAAAGTCCATGAGTCCATGAGTCAGTTAAGAAGCAAGGTGAAGCTATTTCCAGCATCTCCCATACAGGTTGGAGACCTGGTTGATGGTAGAAATGGATCTAGTAGGCAAGGCCGTTCTTTCTTTCCAGGGATGCCCCAGCCTCTGTGGCAGAGCGATACTTTGTCTTTGGAAGCACAGGCTCTGCATTCCTGCTTCTGAGCAGCCTGCCCAGCTAGCATCCCAGTGGCTGGGGAGGTTTGGCAGGTTCAATTTGATTCAATTCAGCAAACATTTACTCACCTCCTACTGTGTCCAAAGTACGCAAAAATAAGGGTCTTCTTTTTTCTTTTAAATTATGAAAATGAAATATTCTTGTTCTCACATTTTAAGTGATAAGCTGGAAGGCCACCGCCTTACCCCTTCAACCACACCTTCCTGAGATACTCAATGTTGAGGTTGCATTATTGGCTTCCATAAGTTTTCCATGCTTCTAGAAACATGTCCACACACGTAAAACTTTTATCAAAAGAAAAATGGGATAGTAAGATGTATATTTTCACAACTTTGTTCTTTTCCCTCCTTAACCATACAACATAGAAAGTTTCCAAGTTAATATATATAAAACTAGCTCACTTCTTTATAATAGCTGCATACAATTACATAGTATGGGTATTGAGAAATTTAATCATTTCCCTTCTGAGGCACATTCAGGCTGTTTCTAGGGTTTTTTTTTTTTTTTTTTTTTTTCCTCCCTTAGCTACTCTTTCTGGGAGTGTAGTGTGCTTAAAACAGGGGCCTTGCGAGTAGATAGACCTGGGTCTGAATCACAACTTGGCCACTTACTGTATGACCTTAGGGACGTTCTCTAAGGTCTCCCAGCCTCACTGCCTTCAGCTGCAAAGTGAATTACTTCTAGCAGTAACTTGGGGTTTGGAAGTCTTCATCTTGTCAGAATTCCCACTGCTGTAATTGAAGAATAGGACTCTTACAGGACCTGGGGCTCCCAGGAGGAAGTCATTGGCAAAATGCAGATCCAGCTGCTCCGAAGTCTACAACACCTGCAGACAAAGGCACAGGCTCCTCTGAGGGTGGAGACTGGGGAAGTCCTTGAGCAGCCCTAGGAAGGAGGTGGGCCTCCTGCCTCTGCTCTGCCAGCAACACACCTTGAGGGGTCCTGCTTGTCCTAGGTGGGGGTTGTGTTCAGAGAAGTAGAGGGAGGCTGCTTTGGTGAAGGCGTCTTATGCGAGGTCCTCATGCAAGGACCATCTCCTATTTGTAGAAACAACCTGTTTGTTTTCCAGATGCAGAAACCTCTCTGGGTTAGTCAGGCTCGCTGCACTCGGACATGTGGCTGGTGGGCTGCAGCCACTGCCGCCCCCTGTGTGAAGTGAACAGAATCACGGGCAGTCCTTAAGGGCTGTGTGGCCATTTTCCTAGATGACCTTGAGGCTCAGTGATTGTAACTCTCAAGTGTCTTGTTCTGTTAGCCTCCTCTGTTGAAGAACTTAGAGCATGTGGGGTCTGGCTGTCAGCCCCCTGACAGTTTGCTGCCCTCCAAGGCACAGCGTTCTTCATAGCACACCTGCTTTCACAGGCTGGCTTCCCCATCCACCATGATATTCACATGGTCTCCTGGTAGAGCCTTTTCATTCTAGGGTCCAGGGGCGAGGCAGGTAGTCCCAAAGTCCTCTCACTGATTCTCGTTCTCCCAGGAGGCTCCAAGACCATCAGACAAATGCACCCTCGGGGAACTCCTTTGATATCCCAGCAATCCTGGGTATTTGCACAGATTGGATCCCGTCCATCAGTTTGCACAGGCTTACCTATCCACTCAGAACTTTCTATGTCAGTGCTTCAAACAGTGACCCACAGGCCCGGTTTCAGTCACTGGCTAACAATGAAACAAGAACTGGACAATTATGCTATCTTTAAAAAAATCTATCTGGATAGTGACTGGTGCCCTACATCAGGCAGTCATGGCACATAGATGTTAGGGAAGGAGAGAAGGAGGGGGTTCATTATGCAAAAATGTGGACAGTGGCTTCTTGACTAGTTTGTTAGCTTTCATATTGCAATGTTTTGCAGTTTGCTCATGCTCCATTAAAAGGTATTATGTGGTTTGAACTAAACTAACCCTCATGAAATGGATGAGTGACTTAAAGTTTCCTGCAAAGAACCATTGTGGCACATGTTTACCTATGTAACAAACCTGCACATCTTGCACATGTATCCCAGAAATTAAAGATTTCTGCAAAGAAATAGGTAGGTTGAAGAGAATAGTAATTATACAAAGACAAGAAAACAGCAAGAGAATGTCAGAATCAACCCTCCTGTGCCTGGAATAATCTCTGAATCCGTGTCACTATTAGCTAAAAACAATGAAGATGTAATTGGATCAGACAAGAAGTTGTCTTAAAACCCCCAAATTCTCTTTTTATTTTTAATTTTTTAAATTAAATTATTATTATTATTTTTTCGAGACTGAGTCTCACTCTGTAGTCCAGGATGGAGTGCAGTGGTGCAATCTCAGCCCACTGCAACCTCTGCCTCCCAGTTTCAAGAGATTCCCCTGCCTCAGCCTACTGAATAGCTGGGGATTACAGGCACCCGCCACCATGCCCGGCTAATTTTTTTTTTTTTTGTATTTTTAGTAGAGATAGGGTTTCGCCATGTTGGCCAGGCTGGTCTTGAACTCCTGACCTCAGGTGATCCACCTGCCTTGGCCTCCCAAAGTGCTGGGATTACAGGCGTGAGCCAGCAAGCCTGGCCCCCAATTCTCTTAAGATATGGATTTCTTCCTCTTATTAACAATACACTTTGTTCAGCGTGTACACCCTGCCTTTGCCAGTTATCTTTTTCAGCTCTGACAACCATCACAAGCAAGCTTGAAAATAAATGAAACTTTCGAAAAAAACAAGAAATTGAACTTTTGAATTGATGTATGAAAAGTTTGATATTTGAGATATTTGAATTGATGTATCTCAAAGAATAATTCCAAGGTTTTTTAAAAAGGTGCAAATTCTACCACATTGCTGTCACTAAAGATATGATTATGGATAATATTTTAATGACAGCAGACATTTTAATATAATTAATAACTAAAGGTAAATATGTTAAGAACTTTTAATTTTTATAGCATCTTTTAAAAAGTATTTTGTTTCATAGTGAATATATTAGTAAGTACATACATGTATTATATAGAAAGAAATAGCTCCTCTGCTGTCTGGCCCTGTGACCTTGGACTAGTCTAGGTCCAGAGGACTCAGTGAGGATGACAGAATCTGTACCTCGTGGGCTGGGCAGGGGTTCCAGGGGCGCTGGAAAGCCTGGTGCTGCGGGGCCCAGCAGGGCGCTGTGCCTCACGGGGTCTGTCTGGGTGTGGAGGCAGCTGCCCAACCAGCGGAGGTGGACCCGGCCCGGGGCTCGGACACGCATGTCGGTTCCCTGAGAATCCCTTGGCTAAAGGCTGCCCTTCCCAAGCTCGCCTTCTCCCTGTGACCCAGTTAAGCCATCTCCAGGGCTCCTGGTGCCTTGCGACCCCACAGGGCCTCAGGACAGTCTGGCTGTTTCCCACACCTTTGCACTCATGCACCTCATGGGTAGGCGACGGGTAGATCAGACCCTCCCCGGGTTCCAGCACTCTCGACCCTGCGGGGTCAGAAATAGGGCCTGTGTCTGCACCCTCCTCCCTCCCGGACCTTGCAGACAGCCGCGAGCCCCAGGCGCAGCTCTGCCCTTCTACCCGGGTCATGGGGATGCTGCCTGCCGTCCTGCCTCCTGGAGGGCCCCACTTACCACAGACAGAGGCATGAAGGACATGTTGTTCCCTTTTTGGTTCCACGGGTGGTGTCAGGTCAAGAGGAGGCTGGTCTCGGCAGTGGGATGTATGGCCTGTCGGCCTGCACTTGTACCCTTTACTGGACCCCACAACTGTTAGCCCTGGGCCCCCCTCCCCTCTCCCCTGCTGCAGCCACAGCCTCCTGAGTCTCTGATCCATTCTTCAAGACCAACCAGAAAGCCAATGTGATCAGATGAGACCTCCCCTTAAAGCCCTTCAGAGATCACCTTATCACCCAAGTAAAGACCCCCTGCCCCATCCAAAAAATATATATGTATATGTGTGTGTGCGTGTGTATATATGTATGTATATGTATGTTCATATACATATAGTATACACACGCATATGAGTATGCTCTATAATTTTTATTGATCGAAATATCCAATCAAAGAAGGGTGAGAATGTAGATTGGGTGGTTGTTGAACATTCTTTTGGTGGTGATAGTCTCCTTGGAATCTGTTTCAGAAACCAGGCACAGTTATAGGAGAAGCATTTTGGAATATGTTAAGATCAAACATTTAGTATTAATTTTTAAAAGATCAAGCATCGTTTATTGAGACCAACAAATAACTTTCACCTTTTTACTACTGTGGAACGTAGAAATATTAATGGAGGAATTTGTTTTCTATTTTAAATGTCCCTCACTGCTGAACTGCTCATAGATACTATGTTTTTAAGGGAGTAGTGGAATTAATCATTAAATGTAAATTTACTACTTATGTTTCACAGGAAGTATATCATGGGAATAACAAATGATCTCCATTCTCTAAAATTATCCTAAAAATTCATAATGCTATCAGGATGCAAGGTGAGTTAAGGTATAATTGCATTTTTAAAGTTTCAAAAACTAAAACTAAATGTAGATAATTTAAAAATATTTTGAGAAGGCCTCCTCAGTGTTGCGTGATTTTGACATGTGTGATTATGTGGAGGCTCAGTGAACCCGCAGGGTAACAAACTTCTATTTTTGGATGGAGGTGTGCAGGGAGACAGGATGAAAGGACAACACAGCTTTGATAGGAAGCCTGCTTTTGGGGGAAGGGATGGTCCACCCAGGCTTCCTGGAGGGTGGGAGTTCCTCCTGCCCAACATTGCCCCTAGTTTGCCCAGAGGAGCTTAAAACCCCAGGGAAAAAACTGCAGTTCCTGGAACGAGTTATGGCTCTGATAGCATTATGTTTTATAAGCTATTAAGACCCAAATTCAGCATGTCCAAAAACGAGTTCCTTAATGACTAAGCCCCCTATCCACGAAACCAGCTTTGCCTCTCTATCAAAGTAAAAGGCCCCGATATGGCTCCACTGACTGGAAGAACATCAGCGTCCTTTGTCTCATGCTGATTTAGATAAAGTGACACGGACACATGCAGAGTGGTTTAAGGAGCGGATAATTCAACAGGCAAGAAATAAAGAAGAAAACAGCTCCCCTGTACAGAGACAGAGGGAGGGCAGAAAAGTGGTCGGTTATATGGGAGGCTGGAGGAGGCGGTGTCTGATACGCACAGGACCCAGGGGATTGGTTTGACCAGGTGTGTCATTCACGTAGCCGGTGAAACACCTGGCCCTCCCACCTCATCCTTTTAACATTCAAATGCGGCCGGCAAGTTGTCCTGAACACATGGAGTTATCTGGAGGTGGCCATGACACTTGGCATACCTGGTGACAAGAAGAAGGCAGGAATCACCATACTGGGTGGACCCAGTTTCTAATGGCCTGCATTGCATATCAAAGCTTGCCAGCCTGGCCCTTTAATTTGCCTTTCCGTTAGAAAAGAAATGATTTGGCTGGTGTGGTGGCTCATGCCTGTAATCCCAGCACTTTGGGAGGGCGAGAGGGCGGATCACTTGAGGTCAGGAGTTCAAAGCATTGGCTAACATGGTGAAACCCCATTTCTACTAAAAATACAAAACAAACAAACAAACAAAACCTAGCCGGGCTTGGTGGCGGGCATCTATAATCCTAGCTACTCTGGAGGCTGAGACGGGAGAATCACTTGAAACAGGGAGGCAGAGGTTACAGTGAGCCCAGATCGCACCATTGCACTCTAGCCTGGGCGATGGAGTGAGATTCCGTCTCAAAAAGAAAAGAAAAGAAAAGAAAAGAAAAGGTCTGGGGTTGCTTTTATTAAAAGAAAAAGGCTTACTGAGAATTCCTTTTACCCTTTCTATCTGCCTAAAAATTATTTCTTAGTAACTCCATCATTATTCCCCCCATCAAGAGAAGCAAACCTAACAGCTGTCAGGGGGTGCTGGATGATGATTCTTCCTGGCTACTTCCTGCTGAAAAGGGGTATAGTGTGGAGAACAGTAGTTGCGCCTTCTCCTGAGGTTGATTTAAGGTTTCTTGGAAGAATGGCGTGTCCATGTGTAAAAAGTAAAGTGGAGGTTCCTCTTCAAAGACTTTCCTTCCTGTCTAATTAGAAATAAATAGTAACTTCTCTTAAAAGCAAAATTTATTCAAAGACCTGTGCTAACATTCTTAAGTATCTGCTAGCCGTAATAAAGAAATCAATGTACTTTATGTTCTCAGCTCCCACAATTTATACTAAATATTTGCCCTGGCTTGCTTATACTGGTCCAAACAAGCATTAGGTCATAGCCTGTTCCTCTTCCTTATTTAAAAGTGTTTTTACCTTTCCAGCATTCCACAAGTTACTTCCTCCTTCCTTTGTTCTCCTCTACCTTTGCCTCTTTTAAAAAGTTCTAAGTTGCTAGCCAATGGGGACAAATACAGAATGTGAGGTCCCATTCCAGCCAATGGAAACCGGACACAGCAGTAGGGTGGATGCGTCAGGTTATAAATGACCCTGTCTCCTTTGTTCGGTGTACTCTTGTGGCAAAACTGCTCGCGGGCGTACCCTTTCTGCAAGAAGTAAAAATGGCCTTATTAATTTGGCACCGAAGAACAAGTGTTTCAAACACATGTGTGGCTTTGCTCGCAGCACCATTTGGGGTTTGATTGTTTCTAGGTGAAAAGTGATAAATTTTATAAGAAAATTTAAAATATTGGGTTAGACTATTGAGTGTTAAGATTACCACCGTTAGTGGGGATCCTATAGACCCTAAGTTTGATACCTGTTAGTTACACCAATGGACTACAATACCTGTTTGTTTCCACTAGATGTCGCTGTACATTACCAAAAACGTTAATACAAACTAAACATTTTCCTTGAGAAAACCATACACTTCCCCTTTGACTTGCCATTACAGAATGACTTTAGGCTTAGGCCATTTTCCTAACTTGCAATATGCTTGGGAGAAATACATTATTGGGTGGCTAAAATAACTTTAATGTTAATCTTGACAATTCCTTTCCTTTAATTATTAATTTCATGACTTTCACAGACCCTCTTACAACATACTTAAACTTTTTGACTTGTCCTAAACATTCATCCTTTCAACAACCAGTCATTTCCTTTTAGGACAAGTATTTACGATGCAAAATCCTTTCTTACATAAAATCTCTTTCTTTATAACCTTCTCTGTATAGCTTAGAGTGCATTATACTACCAACCTTCAGTAAAATGTCCTATTAAACTTAATGATAGTAAAACCTTCATGCTTGCTTCTTATCCGTAACTATTACTCCTGCTATAAGCACCACAATTTTGACTAAATCTTTCCTGCAACTATTAATCCTGTTATAAGGTTGATAATTAGGCAAAGTATCACAGCAATTAGAATTTTACAACCAGAATTCCATATTGTGGGTGCTACAGTGTGTAGTTCTATTGTAAATAGAAGCATGACTATAACAATTCTTACAAGAGTGGCATAGTAAATAATTTCCATTTAAAACTTTATTTACCAAAAAATGTTACTTACATTTATCTTTGGGGATCTACAAAGCTACAAATGCGATTCTATGAATAATTAAAATCTCCTTGCAAATATGCTTTAAAAAGAAGTTTTAATACTTGGCGGTGAACTTTGAAAAAAGTATACTCCAAAAAGTGTCTGGTGAGGTAGGAGTGGGACTGAGGAAGATGAGTAGCCCTCACTCAGTTACTTATCTTTCATGATTTTCAGCTTAAGATGTTCTCTTTCTCCGCACTGATACTCAGGATATTTCTCTGGGCTGTTAGGGGCCGCTCCCTCAGCTCCTCAGGCTGTGACTTGAGTGTGATGTATTTAGAAGTCGATTCCTGTAACTTTTACTGTCGAAGAACAGTGTAGGGCCCTTCCCAGCTTGGCTTAGGGAAGGAGACAGAGATGAGAGTTTGTACTAATACCAAATTTCCTGGGTTAAATAAAGGTGGTCCTATTTTATTTCTGCAGGGGAATACTGATGTTTCATTTCTTTTTTGGAGCCTTCCTAGATTAGAAGGTCTTGAAGTGCATTAATGCTTTAAAGCTTCCTCGCCTCTGACTTAGCTTTGCCTGATTCTATTTCCTTTGGCTGCCTTATGTGTTTCTTTTTGATGTCCCCTATGATGCATGACTGTTATTTTTTTTGTGTGTGTGGAAGAAAAACTGAGGATAATAACCTGCTAATTTCCTGGCAACATTTTATAGGAGATTCACTAGTGGTAAGAAAATGCCTTTCCTTTTGAATGGCAGCATGAGCATGGAGGGCTCAGAAAGCATACTTGGAGTTAGTATAAATGGTAGCTACCTTCCCCTTGCTTAATCTAAGTGCTCTTGTAGGAGCTATTAGCTCAGCTAATTCAGCACCTGTGCCTGGGGAGAGACGTTATTTAGAGTGGCGACTGCTTATCCTGCCTTAGGTCCTTCTTGCTTTACCAGCTGTTTGTTGGCTAAGGGCTCCCCCTAGAGGACAGTAATCCTGACACATTATGTGAAGTGTAAACAGTTAAATTATTTCCTAGGGTTAACTTGGAGCTTTTCTGACTAGTAGAGTTATAATGACTTGGAAGCATGTGTAAATAGGTCCTCCTAACTACAACTATGGTTGAGAAAAACATTGGATTAGAGTTTTTCCTGCGACATCCCCTTACGGTCATACTATGGGAAGAGGAGAGGCCTGGATTAGAGAGGAGAAAAGGGAGAGACGGGCTCTAATGTTTAGAAGAAGGTCTACTTTCCTTCCTTTAATTTCCAGAATTAGCCAGGGCTCCTGTGCTATAGTGGTAGTCTGAGCCGCTGAAACCAGCGTTTGAGCCCCAGGACCCATCAGTCCTGTGGGAACAACTGTGAGACTCGTCCTGAACCCAGTGACCTCCATCTCTGGGGGCAGTTCCATCTTCAGTGGTCTGTGCCACAAGCTGGACAGGGTTGAGGTGGCTTTGTCTTGCTTCCTGGGGATTCCTTTTTAAAATACCCTGGCCTGCTGCACCAATAGCAACTAGTGTATGCACCTTGGGGATCCTGGATTTTGCAAATCTGCAAAGCAGCCGCTACAGCCTCTGTCCTTCTCTTGAGATTTCTCTCATTCTTTTGGGTCTCCTCCTCGTTCCTATTACAAAAGACCAAAGTGGCCACCTTCAGGAGGTTCTCTAAGGTGCTATCTGGCCTTATAGCCTGCTTTTGTAGTTTCCTTTTAATATCGGGAGCTGCCTGTGTAATAAACGTGTCCTTTGGAATGAGCCCTTGACTGAATCAGGGTATAAAGAGGTGTACTTTATTAGTGCCTCTCTTAGCCTTTCCCTAAAAGCTACAGGATTCTCATCTGGCTTTTGGTTTATCCTAGACAGTTCAGAGTAACTGAGAGGTTTGGCCCTGGTCTTCCACAGGCCCTTTAATACGCATCTTAAAATGTGCCTCCTTTTCCATTCATCTCTCGAGTTATTGGGGTCCCCATGAGGGTTGTTTACCAGAACTGCTTCCCTTCCTAGTGGGAATGGAGTTTCCACGTTTTTTTTTTTGCTTTCCATATCTGCGTTCTTCCCTTTTGGTATATTATAGGGGATATATTGCTCATCTCCGAAATCTCTGCTGCTTGCAGAGCTGCCTGCTTTTCAGCTGCTGTGAGGGTATGGTTTAGGAGGAGCATAACAACCCTTCATGTGAGCTGAAACACCTGAGTTAAATTTTGGAATGCTTCTATATACCTATCAGGGTCGTTAGAAAAGCAGCCTAAGTTTCGCTTTATTTGCTTAAGGTCCTGTAGTGAGAAGGGAACTTGAAGGTGCCCAAAATAAGGGGAATCCTCAGATGGCTCCCCTGGAAGTTGCTTTTCTAATTGTGGGGAGCGATTCTCCCTGGGCCTGCCCGATATGATTGCTGAAAGACCAGGGTTGATCTTACAACGCTGCACAGGTGTAGCAAAAACACCACGCCCTTGTGTAAAATAAAATGAGTCACTTTTTCCTTCAAAGTCCTGAGGTAAAGAAAGTTCCAGTGTTTCAGAGTGCACTCCAGAGGGGTGCAAGCCGAAGATAATCTGTTTCCCATCTAGAAAAACAAGCAAGAATAAAAGCGTCCTCTTAGTCTCCTTCCTTTCCATATGACTGTACATACACAGGGTGGAGGAGGAGGCAGGGAGCGTCCTCCCACTGTTTTCCCTCCCTGCTTCCTGGGTCCAGGCACCATGTTAAATGTGCCACCCATGGCTGTAGGCGTGGTCCTCCAAGCCATGGAACCGGATGAACTAAGTGATGGGACTAACCACACTTTACCCATGCAGCTTCAGCTTATCCACCTTGTGTGATTCGCCTTTGACTTCCTAAACCTGTATGATCCCCCTGGCTCCCCGAAAAATGGATATTGGGAGAGACTGCGTCGCCTTAGGGCAAGGCTCCTTTAATGGAGGCAGTGTGCTGGATTGCCAGCTACTATGGCCGGTGCTAAAGCAATTACCCTTAGAAAAATGGTTCCAGTTAACCTTCAGACTTAAAAATCCCCTTACTAATTAAGTACCATTTTAATCAGAGACAGAATAGGTTCCTTAAAAGAACGTAAGAACTAAATAGCCATTTTTCTGCTGGTGGGTCAATATTGAGAATAAAACTTGGCTACGGAAGACATCTTACTTCTAACTGCAAAAGGCAGAACTTTCCCATTTACAGAAGTAGCTTAGATCCTAGTTTCCAGTAGAAAAGGCACAACAAGGAAAAGTTGGAAAGCTTAATATACTGCAGAGAACCAGCAATGTGTCTTATGGAGAGAATTTTTTTTTTTCTTTTTTTTTTTTGAGATGGAGTTTCGCTCTTGTTGCCCAGGTTGGAGTGCAATGGCGTGATCTCAGCTCACCACAACCTCCACTTCCCGAATTCAAGCGATTCTCCTGCCTCAGCCTCCTGAGTAGCTGGGATTACAGGTATGTGCCACCACCGCTGGTTAATTTTGTATTTTTAGTAGAGATGGGGTTTCCCCATGTTGGTCAGGCTGGTCTCGAACTCCGTACCTCATGTATCCGCCCACCAAGGTCTCCCAAAATGCTGGGATTATAGGTGTGAGCCACCGCACCCGGCCAGGATTTCTATTTCCACTAGGTGGCGCTGTTGTCTCAGGACTACCATGTGCTTGCCAGAGCGAGTAACCTCACCACGTGGTGGGGGGAGAGGTGGCATTGTGGGGGGTGGCCTGGAGGGGTGGGAATCTCTGTTCCTAGAAGATTGCAAGGGCATTTTCGTGAGCTATATACCCAAGACTACAGCATTTCCTGATCTTGCCTAATAGGATTACTTCCTTAGGCTGTAAAAATTCCTGCACATTCTACACACACAGAGAGTAAGAGACCACAGATAGAAAGAGAAACAAAGTTTGGCGGCAGAATAGCAGGAAGAGAGCCTTGAGATTGAAGGACAGATTTGAGTGTGAGATTTGCTCCACTGTGTACTCACCAATCCGCTGAATGAATTCCCGGCCAATGCAGCAAAATGATATGGCTCTGATGATTGGAGGAACACCAGAATCCTTGGTCTCATGCTGATTTAGATGCGCCAACATGGACACAAGTCTGGAGTGGTTTTAAGGAGCAGAGAATTTAATAGGCAAGAAAGAGGAAAGGAAGAAGAAAACAGCTGCCCCACACAGAGATGGTGGGGGGGGGGGGGGGGGGGATCCAAGCAAAGAGAAACTCTGTGTGGCAGAAAAGTGGTTGGTTATATGGGAGGCTGGAGGAGGCAGTGTCTGATTTGTGTAGGGCCCAAGGGATTGGTTTGAACAGGTATGTCATTCATGTAGCTGGCAAAAAACTTGGCCATCCCAGCTTAGCCCTTTGTTATGCAAAGGCGGGGCTGCCATGATGTCCTGAACATGTGGAGTTATCTGGAGGTGCCTATGACACTTGACACACCTGGTGACAAGAAGAAGGTGGGAATCGCCATATTGGGTGAACCCAGCTTCTAATGGTGTGTATTTGCATATCAAAGCTTGCTGGCCTGGCCCTCTTTAAGCGCCTTTCTGTTAGAAAAGAAATGGTATTGGGGTTGCTCTCGTTAAAAGAAAAACCCTTACTGAGAACTCCTTTTACCTTCTCTATCTGCCTAAAAATTATTTCTTAATAACTCCTGTATTAGCCCCACCATCCATCCAGAGTCACTCAGGTCAAAACCGTAGAGGTCCATCCTTGATTCCCTTCTCCCCTTTAACTCACATCCAATCCACCATAAAGTCTTGTCGAGATGACTTGTAAAGCATTTGCCAAATGGATACAGCTTCCTCCATCTCCACTATGTCCAGCCTGGTGAAAGCTACCATCATTTCCTGCCTGGAGTACTACAGCAGCTTCTTGCTTGGCCTTCATGTTTGTACTCTCTTCCCCTTCAGGTGTTCTCCATCGACCATCTGGAGTTATCTTTTTAATGTAAGTCGATCACATCACCCTTCTGGTTAAAACCTTCCAAGGACTGTCCATCAGATTTGCAATGAAATCCAGACGACTCTCCCTAGAAACTGCACAGGGCCTGAGTCCTGCGGACCTTGCCAGTGCCTGCCCTTGCCTTCCTCACCCCTCTCGGCAGTAGACTTCAGCCATGGTTGCCTTTGTGTCTGTCCCCCAAGTTTGTTCCTGCCTTAGAGACTTGTATAAGCTTCCTCTTCTGCAATGCATGCCCCTCAAAGATAGTTAATTTCTTTTAATTGCCTGAGTTTAGCCTAAATATCATATTAGCCCCAAACTAGAGGCTTCCATCATTCACCTATCACAACTCCTTGTTATATTTTCAATATATTATGTACAGGGTGATCTAAAAGTCTTCATGCATTTCTGTACTTGTATAGGAATGGCCAGTGATGACAGGTTCATCTTGATCAGTGATGAGAGGTTCTATTTCTTCTTAGTCAGGAACCCAGATAAGGATTTGGGTTAATTTCCTTTCTTATCAAGATGTGCCGTGGAACTTTTTCCCAGTCATTTTGGATCAAGCGAAGTCCTATTCCCAGATGCTTAGTAAACATTCCTGTCCTGCATGCAATACCATCCTGGCCCTCATGCCTCTAAACCAGGCATTGTCTCCATCTGACTCTGCCATCTTGCTTTTTGTACTGTTTTGGCCTGTAGACCTCTAAGGGGATGGGCACCAAGATGAAGGTCACTTGGCTTAGGTAATATCCTTGGGACCACTCTTCTTAGTAGCCCTGGAACTAGCCTTGCTAGGGTAAAATCCTAGGAGGGGCATGTAGTTGTCCTCCAAAGCCACCCACTTTTATTCTTTTTGCAAAACCTTCTTTTCTAGTCATATTCTCGATTTCTTCTAGACACGTTTTGTGATCAGTAAGTGTTCAGTGAAGGTCTTGGTCAAAGGGGAAAATTTAGAGGTCAAGTCTATATAAGAGGGAAAGGGAAAGGCATCAAGAATATGCCCAGTTAACACAATTTCTATTTAAGGAGATAGGATGGTACATTTAGGAGAAACAGCGCAGGTTTCTAAACATGGTAGGACGAGAGAGTCAAACAAGAAGAGAAAACCCAGGCTGTTCAGCGGTGGGTTTGTCTTTGTCCAATACCAAGATTGAGAGCTTCTGACCAAGCTGAGGAAAAGCTAGATTGAGCTGCCTAGCATGTTCTCCTCTGGGTGGCCTGGCAGCAGACACCCCCTGTGCTATGGCATTGCAAGGAAAAGCCAGTGGGGAATCAAAGTCCATGGTCCCCTGGAGCTCAGCCACCTTGTGGTTCCCCTGATTCCCTTCGGGGAAGGCTGGGGAATGTGGGGGAGGGAGAGCTTTGTGCCATAGAAAGGAATGGCTGGTAGGAAGGGGAGATTTTGAGTGAAGCATAAAAAGTTATTTGGAGCCTGGGTTGGAGACAGCCTCTAAGCATGGGGACCTCCTGCTCCTGCTTTTGATCAGACCAAGAGGGTAAGGAATAGATCCAGAGTTACATCCACATTGTCTCATGTGGCCTCCTCATTGTCATTGCTGCTTAAACAAAATGGGCATGGGGAGAGGGAATGGTTCATCCTCCTTGTGCCTCAGGGAGGGTGTCTGGGGTGGAGTGATCGTGGCAGCCTGCCTCCCATGGGAGGACTGGGCCTGCTCAGAGCACAGAATAGTAGTGGGTTGATACCATACCTTTTTTGTTTTATTTTTAGTTGCCAAACACAGGTAAATCACTTTGATTTAAGTTGCTTAGAAAACGCTGTATCAGCTACTACTAGTTAAATGAGTTACTATTTGTCAAGAGCTTAGAACAGCACCTGGCACTGTTACCTATTAATTTAATAGCAATTGTTACCGTGATTGCAGCTGTGGTGTTTCAGCTACTGGCTTCTGGCAGCCTGTACAGATAATCAGCTCTCAGTGTTTCTCCAGGGGAATCAGGGCAATGCTCATCAGCTCAATTTGCCTGATGGACTTAAAAGACATGAAAGGGAAAAGGTTGAGGGAACCGCTGCACATGCAGTTATTTGTTCTGACCAAATATCTGGCATTGGTGCCTTCTGAAAATGAAATATGCTCCAATGGCCTCACATACACATGCATGTGCCGCACGATGTGTGCAAAGTGTACCTCTGTTACTGAAACAGGAACCTACTTACTGACAATGGCGAAAGAAACATGAAGGCGGTATTTATTGGGTTGGCTGTGACGTCATCAGACCACTTAGAGCCATCTCTGAGCCACCTACTACCTGGCCCCATGAATGGGGGGGTCCCATATGATTCCACTCGGATTCAGACACTAGGCTGATAAGCCTTCACAGTCAGGCCTCCTACTGAAATAGAATACTTGTTTTCTAGTCACAACCCTGCTAACTGAAACAGGATCCAGTCCAAACAGGATAAAGTTAAAAAAAAAACAACAGGCTGGGCGCGGTGGCTCAAGCCTGTAATCCCAGCACTTTGGGAGGCCGAGACGGGCGGATCACGAGGTCAGAAGATCGAGACCATCCTGGCTAACACGGTGAAACCCCGTCTCTACTAAAAAATACAAAAAACTAGCCGGGCGAGGTGACGGGTGCCTGTAGTCCCAGCTACTCGGGAGGCTGAGGCAGGAGAATGGCGTGAACCCGGGAGGCGGAGCTTGCAGTGAGCTGAGATCCGGCCACAGCACTCCAGCCTGGGCGACAGAGCGAGACTCCGTCTCAAAAAACAAAACAAAACAAAACAAAACAAAACAAAAACCAACAAAACCAGCAGTTGGCGACAAAACAATCGCTAGCCGACCTCATTGCTTATTTGCATTAGACACGCCCACCAAGCGCCATGACAGTTTGCAAATGCCATGGCGACAACTCGGAAATTACCACTCCTTTCCGTGGCAACAAACTGGAAGTTACTGCTCTTTTCCTAGAAAAGTCTCAATAACCTGCCCCCTCAATTTGCATTAACCCATCCTTTAACTTGCATATTATTAGAAGTGGGTTTGAGAGTATGAATATAGTTGCCGAGAGTCCACACACTGCCAACTCTAGGTGCACTGCTTATGAGTTAGCCCTACTCTGCTAGGAGCAGTACCAGTCAATAAAAGATTGCTAACCCCATCAGCTCACCCTTACATTCTTTCCTAGGCAAAGCAAAAATCTCTCCAGGGCTCAGCCCCAGTTTTGGAGCTTGCCTATCCTGCATCACAACCATCATCCTGGAACACAAGGAAAGGAAAGCCAAAGCCCTCCTGGGGACATGTGGCTCCCTCCGCACACCCACACTCACACCTCCTCGGGCACAATCACTGTCTGCCTGTTCCTTGGCCCATAGATGTTCGTGAACCCCATGAGTGAAACTAGACCACTGGATTACTAGCAAGAGGGATTTAAGCCCAGGCCCCTGAGAGTAAGGTTCTGTATGTTAGGTTGCCTGTCTCTGAACCACTTCACTTGTAAGGACAGGCTGGCTTTCTCTCTCTCTGCTCAAACCTTCACTCCTTTACTGTTTGTCCCCATTCTGCTCTGAGAGTCTCATATCAATCTGCTCCTGGGGCCTGTTACTTCTCTTGATAGTTTTCTTCCCTGTTTGCAGAATCTCCTCCACCTGCAGACCACTGTGAGCTGGCTCTCTCCCTGCACTGCCTTAGCCCCCCAGCCTGACTGCCAGCAGAGTCTCACTCAGGTTGCACTGCCTCAGCTGCCTGCTGTTCTGGGCAGACATCTGCCCAGGTTGCCGCCAGCTTGCCTTGGTGCTCTGAGGGGTTCTAGGACCCAGGTCCCCTGTCTGGAGACTTGTCTAACCCTCTTTAATTCCAGGGGTTTCAGTCAGGCTTCTACTGGAAGCAGAGTCCCAGCTGCATGTCAAAGAGGCTTCTTCTGCCACCTACCAGTGCCTGTTGGAAAGGTCAGATTCCCCCCCAGGGACCCCTGGGTAAATGCCAGAGCATCTTTTGGGTCATTTCAACCTTTGATGAAGGTTGCTGGTGGGGGGATAGGTGGGCATGGATTACTATCAGAAGATGTTCTCTTTGTCTCCCCTCTCCTCTTTTATTTGACGTGACTAGCAGGGTCTTCCCCCGCCCCCATGTGATTTAGAACAGCATACTCAGTTTTCAGAATGGCATTGATCCGCCGCTTCTGAAATAAACATTGAGCCATCCTGACCAGCTCCTTTGGCGGGAAAAACAATTTCACATGCGTAGCATGACCCAGTCACACAATCCCTTTCTGAACCACATGGAGTGAAGTCCTGGGGTTCATGTCGATGAACCCTGAGGGGGTGAACTTTCCTCCCCTGTGGCCCACAATGGCCTATAATGGCTGCTCTGGGCATTCCTTGGGAGCCAGAGACAGAATCCGCACAAAGACAGAAAAGCACCTGGAAGGCAAAGGGGTGACAGGAGCATTTCACTTTGTATCAAGATGTGAGAGCAGTTTCATTTTTGTTTTCCAAAACAGGTACTTTGTCTCCATACACCTAAATTATGAACCAGCCTATTCTCTTCTAAAAGTTATTCTACTTGATGTTATCAGAGCTGCTAAGTCCTGATTTTTTTAAAATCTTAATTTTATTGAGGGACATTACATTTATTTTGTTGGGGGGCCATTCTAGTCTGCTTTTGTTTTCTCTGCCCGCTTTCATAGCTTCTCAAAATACACCATGCAGGTTCATACCTCTGGGTCCAGGCTCATGCTGTTCCCAGTGCTGGGGCACCCCCTTCTCCCGAAGCTCCTCTCCCACTCAGTAACCAAATTCCCCCTCATCGTCCAAGACTCAGCACAGACATACCTTTCTCAGGAAGTCCCCCTTCTCCCCTTTCCAAAGGGACAAGTCCCCTCCCCACTGACCTCCTATATCCCATGCATACATCTCCCTTCTCCCTACCCATGTATCGATCAAAATTTCAGCTGTGTCTCTTTCTTTTTTTAAGCTTTTTGGGAATAGTTGGTGAATTTTAATCATGGTTGCATTGCTCTCAGCCATCACAAACCCTGACATGTCGTTGATGCTTAAATTGGCGTTGTTTACCCCTGTGCTGTCCTCTCTACGTTATCTCATTCTAGACACTTTCCTTGCTTGAGAAGAAACTACATGTCCTTGGGCACACCCGCATGACATTTTCTTACTGTTTTAAAATTTTTATTTTTGAGACAGGGTCTCACTCTGTCACCCAGGCTGGAGTGCAGTGGCAGGATCATAGTTCATGACAACCTTGACTTCCTGGGCTCAAGTGATCCTCCTGCCTTAGCCTCCCAAGTAGCTAGGGCTACAGGCACATGCCACCACACCTGGCTATTTAAAAAAAATTTGTAGAGATGGGGTCTTGCTATGTTGCCCAGGCTGGTCTCCAGCTTTTTGGCTCGGGCAGTCCCCCCACCTCAGATTTCCTTACTTTTATAGTGGTAAATGTGTGAGGCTGCTCAACACATTTAGTTTTGTAATGTCTTTGCTCTAATGTCTGCATCAGCAGTTAAACTGTTTGGTCTCAGACCCCCTTAATAAACTGTTTTATTTTGAGACAGGGTTTTGCTCTGTTGCCCAGGCTGGAGTGTAGTGGTACACTCATAGTGATCATAGCTCACTGCAGCCTTGAACTCCTGGGCTCAAGTGATCCTCCCACCTCAGCCTCCCAAGTAACTGGAACTACAGGTGCACGCCACTATGCTTGGCTAATTTTTAAATGTTTTGTAGAGAGAGGGTCTCGCTGTGTTACCCAGGCTGGTCTCAAACTCCTGGGTTCAAGCAATCCTCCTGCCTCAGCTCCCAAAGTGCTGAGATTAGAGATATGAGCCACCACATGTGGCCCATAGGTGGAGCTGCCCAAGGAGAAGGATTAGGAGAATGAAGAGTCCATACGGCGCCCCTGCCCTCGGCTGCCCCTGCCCTCTTCTCAGACTAACACTTCCATCACAGTCATCTATACTCTGGCAGAGGCTATGTTTCCCCTCTGCCACCAGGAGGCTCCTTGGAGGCAGTGTGTGAAGATATGCTTTGTCTCGTAGTTGGATGATGATCATTCCTGGGCTGTGGGACCCTAGAGCCATTCAGACCAAGGTATACATCTCCTCCAGTTCTCCATGTGGCCTCTGAACAAAGAGTGATTAACTGTTCTGTTATAAATAAAGTTTTGGTGCCGCAAAAGAAATAGCACTTGAATATAAAATTTTCTTTTTAATTCTCAGCAAGGCAATGTACTTCTATAGAAGGGTGCGCCCTTACAGATGGAGCAATGGTGAGCACACACTTGGACAAGGGAGGGGAAGGGGTCCTTATTCCTGACACACATGGCCCCTGCTGCTGTGTCGTTCCCCTGTTGGCTAGGGTGAGACGGCACAGGCTAAACAAATTCCGATTGGCTAATTTAAAGAGAGTGACGGGGTGAGTGGTTTGGTGGGAAAAATGGTTATGCAGGGTGGAGAATGAGTTACGGCAGAGCAGGTGGCAGGTAATCGGAATGAGTCAGGGTGGAGTAGGTGATCGAAAAAGGTTGCTTTATGAGGAAGTTAAGTTTAAAAGTAGAAGGCAAAGAATTGAACATACCAACATATTGATTCTTTGGAAGGAAATTTAGAACTCGTATCTAACAGTTCCATGGCTCATTCCCAAAACAAGTCTCCAGGCTTCTGAGATTCAACTTTGGTCATTAAGTGATTCTCTTCTACCAAGAGGGCAGAAACTCACCTCAGCCTCCAACCCCATCCAACATGCACCTTCCCAGTGATGGAGGGGAAGAGCTCCCTAGAGTGGGCAAGGCACACTCTACAAGGACAAGGCAAGAAGGGATGAGTTCTTAGTCTGCAAAGTCTCTGGCTTGCATGTTGGGGTGGAGTTTCCAGACCGCAGAGTTTCCCCTGCAGCTATGAGTGAACCATAGGAAGGTGGGCGGAAGTTGTGGAAGCAACTTTGGAAAGTTCCTGGTGGGTCACAGGTCTGGATCAGAAGACAAGTGCACCAAGGGAAGGCAGAGAAACTGGGAGAGACACCTCATACGCAGCAGTTAACCAAGAAAATAGCAGATTAACCCAGTGTCAGGAAGGTAAGTACAAAAGTGTGTGGATAGATAGGCAGATGGCATGGATATTTAGTCTAAAGGTGGACTAGCAGACAGCTGGGTGTGTTTAAATAGGTCAGCCAATTGACTAGGATGATGAGTTGCATTGCAATAACAAAGGTGACTGCCTAAGCTATCCCAGAAGGAGGTTTAGGACACTGTCTGAGGACCAGGTCAGACTTTGGGACCAGTAGCCCCAATCCTTCCCCATTTTCATCTCATTTTTCCTGCCTTGCCCCTTTACCCCAACACTATAACTTCAACTCTGCCCAGGTCACAATTTGTAAGATGTGCTCAGGGTACAAGAAATGGGTTCTAGCAAACTGTTTAGAAACTTGAGGTACTCATATCCCAAGTCACACTTAGTTTCCAAATGTCATCATTCCCCCAAAAGAGAACTCCTGGGCTCTGACCTGAAATCCTTCTTTCCCCATTCCCCAACCTGAAGTGTGGGCTCCTCACCATTGTCCTCTGGTAATTGGTGATGATATTTGTCAACTTCTAGCACAGTGGAGTTGACATCTTGTTCTTTAAGTTGTCTTTGTTTTGACCTCTAGTAACTTGAAGGTTCCTCCAAAATTGCTTTCCAACAAATATAGAAGAGAGGGGATTCAAGAAGAAAGGAAAGCTAAAGGGGAGAGAATAAAAAGAATGATGATCCCCGGTGGAGAGAAGAAGAGGAGCTGAGCTAGGGAGAGGATTAAAGCTGGACCATGGCTTCAGGGGAGCAGAAGGTATGGGTCAGCCTAGGGACAGGTGACCAGACCTGGAGCTGGGAATGCACTGGACCAAATGTGCTCTGCTGACCGGACTTCCTCCTGGGTACGTGCCCAGCCAGCTACCTTGATGGAGCTGGTCTACCTGTTACCAGAAGAAGGTGTCTGAGTTATTGGCGGTGAATCCATGTGGGTCTGCAGCAACTTCATTTCTTGCCTCCTCAGAAGAAAGACTTTGATGGAGGGGCATACAGCAGAAATAGAAATCACGGAAAATTTCAGAGAAAGAGTGGACGTTTATTAAAAAGTCTTTAGATCAGTAAAGAAAGGAAAGAACACTTGGAATAGATCCAAGTGGGCAATTTGGAGAACAAGTGCAAAGGCAGTGATTAACCATGAGCCTAGGACTTCACAGGCTCACCTCTTTCCCATGATTCTTCCCTTGGGGTGGGCTCCCGCATGCGCAGTGAAATCCTTACCCTTTGGAATTGAGCATGCGCAGTGTGTTTAGGAAGTCGTATGCATGCCCGTCTGAGGCTTTCCTTTTCCCAGTGGAGTGTACGCAGGAGGTCGTACTTCACCATTTTGTCTCTTAACTTGCATGCCTAGGAAGTTGCTTTTCTCAGGGTCTGCATTCAATTAACACTTTAAGGTTAACAGCTGTGGATCCTCAGGAGGTTGTCTCTCCCTGGCCACCTGGCCCTGCTGCTGCTAATGTAATACCTAACCTTGTTTTTAGACTCTCCCTTAATCACCTAGCCTTGTTTCCACGTGAATAGGCTCCCCCTTAGCTGAGAAAGCCAGATGAACTCCATTTAGCTCCTTCATTTACAAGACATCAAGGACTCCTTACCCACCCCCTTCCTCAAGGAGTTAACTTGTGTAAGCTGACTCTCAACATATCAAAGAGTCCAGTTAACTGACAAGGTACTGAAGCAAGCAATATACGAAGTTCCCAGGATTTCGCTCAAGAGATAACACCATAAAGCCTTGAGTTTGTGTCCGGCAGATCCCCCATACCTATCGCCTTATGATAGATTTAGATCCCCTGCACCTGGAACTGTTTCCCTGTAACCATTTGTCTTTTTAATTTTTTTGCATGTTTTTACTTCTGTAGAACTCCTGTAACTAAGCTCACCCTTCCCTTTCCAAACCAAACTATAAAGGAAAATCAAGCCCCTTCCTCAGGGCCGAGAGAATTTTGAGCACTAGCAGTCTCTCGGTTGCCAGCTAATAAAGGAATAAAGGACTCTTAAATTCATCTAAAAGTGTGGCGTTTCTCTAGCTTGCTCAGATACAACATTTGGAGGCCCCAGCGAGATTATATTCGCCACTGGGCAAGAGCTGGGCTCACTCCAGGCTCCCCTAGATGGATGGCTGGCTTATAGGGGAGCCCACCTGAAAAAAAAATTTCCACGTCCCCGAAAGGTGACTGTCTTCCAGAGGAGAGCAGATCGACTACCATGTGTTTGTGCCCACAAAATTCAGCCTCTGAGTCCTCAGCTTCTGACGCTGGGGTCAGGTAAGTCAGATTTGGCTTTGGTTTGGTGAGAGGGAGGCAGCCCTGATGAGGGTGTCCCTCTCTTTGACTCGGCCCACTTTTCCAGGATGCTGGAGGACAGAGCCCTGGTTTTTCTGTTAGGCGCCTTTTGGTTCTGGTTTGGTGAGAGGGAGGCAGCCCTGACAAGGGCGTCCGTCTCTTTGACTCTATCCATACTACAGGACGCTTGGAGGATGGAGTCCTGGTTTCTGGCAGACCGGCCTCTCCATTAAGACTAGTCTCTCTCTCCTCTCTTTCTTTCTCGCTTTCTCTCCCCCTTTATCTCTTCTCCTTCTCTCGTTCAGGTCTCCCGGGACCTTCGTTTAGAACGAGAAATAAGAATTGTTATGAACTCTGCGTGAATGTGTGCACGACTGAGGAGTCCAGGGGCCTCTGGATCTGTGGGGTTTGAGTGGGCCCTCACCTGCGGTTCCGTGGCGACCTCATGAGGCTTAAGGCAGCATCTGACACAGCTTGATCTGAGCCATGGGTTTATACCGGCCTGCCAGTGCTAAGAGGAGCCCAAGTCCCCTCGGGGGAGCGGCCAGGAGGGCATCTGACTGATCCCATCTTGGGACCCCCTCCCCTTGTCTGTCTAATAAAAACTGCCGTAATTGTTTATATACCCTAGGATCTATTGTTTGCTTTATGTTCATTGTCTTGCGTGGCGTCTGTTGTCCTGTTTAGTGGTTGTCAAAGTTTTGTATGTCAGGTTGTTGATACTTCCCAAGACGTCTGGGCAAGAACTTCTTCAAGGTCCTTAGTGTTGATTTTTTATCACAGGAGGTTAAATTTCTCATCGATTGTTTAGGCTGGCCATCCCAGTCCTGCCTTTTCTGTCAGAAACAAATCAGGTGTTGTTACAGGAATGAGTGTGAAGAACATTCGCCTGTTTGGGATTTCTGGCACCATGAAGGTTGCTGGCATTTAGATTGTCATACCCCACGTCCAAGGGACTGGGCCACCTCTAGACTAAACCGGTGATGGGTTCAAAATAGCCACCCCGCAGACCTCCTTGCTCACCTCTTTTGTCATCCCATAACTTTTCCCATGCCCTTCAATAGGGCACTGTGCAGAGAAACCTATGCCCATACCGCTTTACTTCATTTAGACTTTTATTCTATTCCTCTGTGGCTACTCTCCTACCTTAGGAAAGAGCTGAGTGGCCCTTTTGCTCCTCTCATCCCTACCCCTTACCCCATACACCTCGTTTTCTGGTGTCTCAGCAAGTTCAGTGTCTCCAGGACTTCGTTCTGCAGTACTGAGAGTTGTAAGAAAACATCAGAATTTGAAGTCACGGTTGCTCTGAAATAGATTTGTTAAGTGGAAAAGAATGAAGTGAGTTGTTTTAGGCAGTCAGCTACGGTGAAGCAAGTAGACCAGTCACATTGTCAGTAGTTGGTATAAACGTTTGTATGCAAGTATAAAAGTTAAGGAATTTGCAAGTAGAAAAGTTAAGTAATATGAGAATGACCTCCAGTTTAATCCATATTGCCACATACAACAGGACTTTACTATTTCTTATGGTTGAAGGTCATTATGTTAAGTAAAGTAAGCCAGACACAGAATGACAAATATCACATATCTTATATGTGAGAACTGTAAAGGTAGATCTCATGGAAGTACAGAATAGACTGATGGTTATGAGTAGGTGGCCTGCCGTCTACTCATAGACATATATAAATATCCACATATATAAATCTTAAAAAGATGGGGGTTGGCGGATGTGGGAAATTGGAGAGAAATGTATTGAGCATGATAGCCTTTATATAGGGTTTGTGAATGTGCCGAACAATATGATGTGATTTTTTCCATATGAGGTGTTTTATTTTAACCCACAATAGAGTATGAGAATAGACTGATGGTTATCAGAGGCCAGGAAAGGTAGGAGGGAGGGGAATAAATAGAGGTTGATAAATGAGTACAAAAACACAGTTAGATAGAAGGAATAAGATCTATTGGTTGATAGTACAATAGAGTGACTATTCTTAATAATAATTTATTGTATATTTTAAAATAGGCAGAAGAGAAAAATTTGAATGTGTCCAACATAAAGAGAAATATTTGAGTCAATAAACATCTCAATTACTCTGAAAAAAAAAAAAAAAGAAAGAAAAGGCCGAGTTTGAGCTATTTGCCTTTGAGTCGTGGAGACACCAAAAGTATTTAGGCTACAGATCCAGGGAAAGAGGGAGGACACCTAGGTCCATCCGGCCAAGGAGACCTCAGGTCGGCCTCTAGTCCTCCTCTCTCAATCTTAAAGCTAAAATGTAACCGTCATGTGGCAAGTGGTGTTAGCTATTGTCTTTCTGCTCCTTCTGGTTAAGTTAATTTTGTTCTTCCGATACTCCAGCCCCCAGGAAGTGAGTTTCTCTGTCGGTGTTGCGGACAGATATCCCTGCTCAAACCTTGTTAAACTGCCTCCAAAAATGGGAAATTCCTCTTCCCAGCCCTGTAAGGATTGGAGCCCCCTCCAAAGTACGTTGCAGAATTTTTCTCTAGGCTTCTCAGAGGATTATGGAGTCCGCCTTAAAAAAGGCAAACTCCGGACATTCTGCGAAGTAGAACGACCAAAGTTTGGAGTCGGGTGGCCCCCAGTAGGGTCACTGAACCTCGCAGTTGTTCAGGCTGTGTGGCGGGTTGTTGCTGAAACTCCTGGCCATCCCGATCAGTTTCCCTACATTGATCAATGGCTGAGTTTGGTCAGAAGCCCCCCTCCATGGCTCTGCTCATGTACCATTCATAATTCTGCCTCCAAGGTCCTGTTGGGCCAGACCACACTTTCGGCTCGACCCTCAGCCGGTTTAGCTCCTCCTGTACTGCTTCCCTCTGAAGAAGAGGAGAGTCTCCCCCACCCAGTTCCGCCGCCTTATAACGTCCTGCTCCCTTAGAATCTTCCCTCCTCTCCGCCTGTTGCCTCTGGATTGTGGCTGTGGCAGGAGGAAGTAGCCTAGCTTCTACCACTGAGAGAAGCACAAGTCCCTCCGGGTGGTGAGTGCTCAGCCCATTCTCGGTTTATGTCCCTTTTTCTACTTCTGACCTGTATAACTGGAAGGCTCATAATCCTCCCTTCTCTGAAAATCCCCAGGTCTTGACCTCACTGATGGTGTCCATGCTCCGGACCCATTGGCCCGCCTGGGATGACTGTCAGCAGCTCCTTTTGCCCCTTTTGACCTCTGAAGAAAGGGGACATATCCGAAGAGAGGCCGGAAAGTATTTCCTCATCAGCCAATAGGCCTGAGGAGGAAGCTAGAGACCTTCTTGAGGAGTGTCTTTCCCTCTACCCGGCCTGATTGGGACCCGAATTCCTTGGGTGGGAAGAGAGCTTTGGACGATTTTCACTGGTATCTCCTTGTAGGTATCAAGGGAGCTGCTGGGAAACCCATAAACTTGTCTAAGATGACTAAACTCGTACAGGGGCCTGATGAGTCACTGGGAGCGTTTTTAACGCCTCCAGAAGGCCTATCGGACTTACACCCCTTTTGACCCCGCAGCTCCCGAAAATAGCCATGCTCTTAATTTGGCATTTGTGGCTCAGGCAGCCCCTGATATTAAAAGAAAACTCCAAAAACTGGAGGAATTTGCTGGGATGAATATCAGTCAGCTTTTAGAGATAGCCCAAAAAGTTTTTGACAATCGAGAGTTGGAAAACAAAAACAATCTGCACAGGCAGCTGAAAAGGCCGCTGATAAAGTATCCAAAAGACAAGCAAAAATCTTCGCCTTTGCTAAGCCTCCTGGTGGCTATCCAGGTCAAGAAAGGAAGGCCCCCATCACAGAGGAATGGCCAGGGAACCTCGGGTCCCCACCAGAAGGGCAAAAGAGGTGAAGAGACTCCCCTAGAAAAGGACCAATGTACTTATCGCAAGCAGACTGGGCACTGGAAAATGGAACGCCCACTAAGGCCGGAGAAGAAATCAGAAAAGAAAAAGGTCCTCATCCTCCCTGCAACGGAAGAGTCAGATGACTGACAGGGCCAGGGCTCCCTCGCTCTTGGCCCCCAGGAGCCCATAGTGACCGCTACGGCGGGGGGCCAGCGTGTATGCTTCCTAGTAGACACTGGGGCAGAGCACTCGGTACTGCAGACCCCCCCTTGGGCAGTGTCTCTAATAAAAGAGTGGCTGTACAAGGGGCTACTGGAGCTATGTAGGAATATCCTGTCACACACTCATGAGAAGTGAGCTTGGGACAGAAAAGAGTGACACACTCGTTTCTTGTGGTTCCAGAGTGTCCTTTTCCTCTCCTCAGATAAGACCTGCTCCATAAGTTACAGGCCTCTATCTCTTTCTCAGCCCAGGAGGCTCACTTCATGCCAGGAAATACAGCACCCTGCACTGCCCAACTCCTGCTAACTACCCCTCTGTTGGAGGAATATCTTTTAGTTTCACCATCATAACCACTGGAAATTAATACTAATCTTCTCCTGTTGGACTTACAGACATTCTTTCCCCGAGTTTGGGCTGAGTCAAACCCCCCAGGACTGGCTAAACAACATCTGCCAGTGGTTGTAGAACTCCTGGCCACTGCCTTGCTGGTCCAGGTAAAGCAATATCCTATGAGTCACTGGGCTAGACAGGGGATTAATCCCCATATTCAATGACTATTACAAGCTGGCATACTCACACCATGTCAGTCCGCCTGGAATATTCCATTTTTCCCGGTCCAGAAACCCAGAATGAATGATTACCAGCTGGTACAGGACTTAAGGGAAGTTAACAAACAGACCATTACTGTCCATCCAACCATCCCTCATCCTTATACACTACTTAGCCTGCTCCTACCAGAACATATAGTATACACTGTCCTTGACCTAAAGGATGCCTTCTTTGCTATTCTGAGAGGAGCCAGGCACATTCCTCAGCCCCGGGCTCAAAACAAACAAGCCCAGTACANTTGCTATGGAGGAGTCAGCTGAGTCCCTTGCCTCCCTCCAGCGGCAGCTCACGTCCCTAGCACAGGTAACCTTGCAGAACCGGAGGGCCTTAGACCTACTCACTGCTGAAAAAGGGGGTATGTGTATGTTCCTAAAGGAAGACTGTTGTTTCTACATAAATAAATCAGGACTTGTGGAGGACCGGGTCCAACAGTTACGCAAGTTAAGCACAGAAGTAAGAACAAGGCAGTTTGCTTCAGCTGCAGACCAATGGTGGAACTCATCTATGTTTTCTCTGTTAGCCCCCTTGCTTGGACCCCTGCTGAGTCTTCTATTTCTGCTTACCGTAGGACCTTGTGTTGTTAACAGAATTTTGCGGTTCGTTAGAGAAAGGTTTGACACTGTACAACTCATGGTCCTCAGAGCCCAATACCAACCTGTAGACGCTGAAGCAGAATCAGACTTGTAAGACCCAAGATTGGCTCTAGAGATACCTGAAAAGAAGGGGGGAATGAGAGGAGCCAGGCACATTCCTCAGCCCCGGGCTCAAAACAAACAAGCCCAGTACAAACACATCCCATCCTCCCATCCCACCACATATCTCTCAAACTTCCTGAGCCCAGTACAAACACATCCCATCCTCCCATTCCACCACATATCTCTCAAACTTCCTGAGCCCAGTACAAACACCACCTGGAAAGTCTCCGATAAGGAGACAGCCGTTCAAAGTTTTACTGAAAGCGCGGGAACCAAAAGAATTCCTTTGTTCCCCTGTAACTTTCGGGCCATAAAAAGCAAACACTCGCATTGTTCGGGGCCCTCTTGCATGCTGTGTAATGGAGGGACCAAGTTTGAACTTGTCATAAAGATCCTTGCCGCTTGGCTTTGACTCTGGACTCTGGTGGTCTTCTTTGGGGAACAGAGGGTCTGGGCATAACAATTCCTCTGGCCCCTAAGAGCCAACCAATCTTTGCTTTTGGATGGACAGATCCTAGCTCAGGAGACAATACCCAATTGACTTGGACTCGGTTACCTCAAGGTTTTAAAAATTCCCCCACCCTTTTTGGAGAGGCTTTCCAGCAGGATCTTATACCATTCCAAGCTAGTCACCCTAACTGTACTCTTCTTCAGTACGTGGACAACCTTTTATTAGCTGCTGGAACTATAGACAGTTCCCTGCAACATACTAGGGACCTACTTTACTTCCTTCAGGAGCTCGGGTATCGAGTCTCAGCCAAGAAGGCCCAGCTTTGTCTTCCCAGAGTGTCCTACCTGGGATACGAGATAAACCAAGGAAAAAAGGCACTCACCAGTGCCTGGAAAGAAGCCATCCTACGAATCCCCACTCCCACCACCAAGAGACAGGTACGTGAATTCCTGGGGACCGGGGGATACTGTCACCTATGGATATTGGGGTTCATGGAGATTGCCAAGCCCCTGTACACTGCTACAGGAGGGAATGGCCCACTAGTTTGGACAGACACAGAAGAACAGGCTTTTCAAAATCTGAAAAAGGCATTAACTGAAGTCCCTGCTCTAGCCCTCCCAAATATCCCAAAGCCGTTTCACCTGTTTGTCCACGAAAGCCAGGGAGTTGCTAAGCGGGTGCTTACTCAGACTTTAGGACCCTGGAGATGCCCAGTGGCCTATTTGTCTAAGAGGCTGGATCCTGTGGCCTCTGGATGGTCAAGTTGTCTGCGAGCCATAGAGGCAACAGCAAGCCTAGTCCAAGAGGCTGATAAGTTAACTCTGGGCCAGAATTTAACCCTTACAGCTCCTCATGCCGTAGAGACTTTGCTATGAAGTGCTTTTGGCAAATGGATGTCAAATGCTTGCATCCTGCAGTATCAGAGTTTACTGTTAGATCAGCCTCGTTTGACTTTCTCTCCCACAAGCTGTTTAAATCCAGCTACTTTACTCCCTGATCCAGACTTCGCCACATCTGTCCCTGACTGTCAGGAACTATTAGAAACTCCAGAAACTGGCTGACCTGATCTCCAAGATATGCCTCTGAAGAAGGCGGACACCACCATGTTTACAGACAGTAGCAGCTTCCTCAAACAGGGAGTACGAAAGGCTGGTGCAGCCGTTACTATGGAGACAGATGTGCTATGGGCCCAGGCTTTACAAGCAAATACCCTGGCATAAAAAGCTGAATTGATCGCCCTCACTCAGGCTCTCCAGTGGGGTAAGGATAAATGTATTAACATTTACACTGACAGCAGGTATGCTTTTTTTTGCTGTACATGTACATGGAGCCATCTATCAGGAGTGCGGGCTACTCACCTCGGCAGGAAAGACTATCAAAAACAAAGAAGAAATTCTAGCCCTGCTTGAAGCCGTATGGCTCCCTCAGCAGGTGGCTGTAATCCACTGCAAAGGCCATCAAAGAGAAAACACAGCCGTTGCCTGTGGTAACCAGAAAGCTGACTCAGAGACCCCGGATGCAGCGTGACTTCTAGTCAGGCCTGTAAACTTGTTACCCACAGTCTCCTTTCCACAGCCAGATCTGACCGACAATCCCAAGTACTCAACAGAAGAAAAATTGGCTTCAGATCTTGGGGCCAATAAAAATCAGGAAGGTTGGTGGAATCTTCCTGACTCCAGAATCTTCGTACCCCAACTCTCCAGGAAACTTTAATCGGTCGCCTGCATTCTACCACCCATTTAGGAGGAGCAAAATTGGCCCAGCTCCTCCGGAGCCGTTTTAAGATACCCTGTCTTCAAAGCTTAGCAGATCAAGCGGCTCTCCGGTGTATAACTTGTGCCCAGGTAAATGCCAAGCAAGGTCCTAAACCCAGCTCAGGTCACTGTCTCCGAGGACACTCACCAGGAGAAAGGTGGGAAGTTGACTTTACAGAAATAAAACCACACCAGGCTGGGTAAAAATACCTTCTAATACTAGTAGACAACTTCTCCGGATGGACTGAGGCGTTTGCCACCAAGAATGAGACTGCCAACACGGTAGTTAGGTTTTTACTCAATGAAATCATCCCTCGATGTGGGCTGCCTGCTGCCATAGGATCTGATAATGGACTGGCCTTCACCTCGTCCATAGCTCAATCAGTCAGTAAGGCATTAAACATTCAATGGAAGCTCCATCGTGCCTATTGATCCCAGAGCTCTGGGCAGGTAGAACGCATGAACCACACCCTGAAAAGCACTCTTACAAAGTTAATCTTAGAGACCAGTGAGAATCAGGTAAGACTCCTTCCTTTAGCCCTTCTTAGAGTAAGGTGCACTCCATACTGGGCTGGGTTTTCACCTTTTGAAATCATGTATGGGAGGGCGCTGCCTATCTTGCCTAAGCTAAGGGACACCAATTTGGCAGAAATATCACAAGCTAATTTGTTACAGTATCTACAGTCTCTCCAACAGGTACAAGATATCATCCAGCCACTTGTCCGAGGAGCCCATCCCAATCCAGTTCCTGACCAGACGGGGCCCTGCCACTCGTTCCAGCCTGGTGACCTGGTGTTTGTTAAAAAGTTCCAGAGAGAAGGACTCACTCCTGCTTGGAAAGGACCTCATACTGTCATCCTCACCATGCCAATGGCTCTGAAGGTGGATGGCATTCCTGCTTGGATTCATCACTCCCGCATCAAAAAGGTCAACAAAGCCCAGCAAGAAACATGGATCCCCAAGCCTGGGTCAGGCCCCTTAAAACTGCGCCTAAGTCAGGTGAAGCCATTAGATTAATTCTTTTTATTTACTTCTCTTGTTTGTTTTTGCCTGTCACGTCCTCTGCGCCTTCCTATTCCTTTCTCCTCACCTCTTTCACGACAGGACGTGTATTCGCAAACACTACTTGGAGGGCAGGAACCTCCAAAGAAGTCTCCTTTGCAGTTGATTTATGTGCACTGTTCCCAGAACCAGCCTGTACCCACGGAGAGCAACACAATCTGCTGGTCACGGGGGCAAGAAGCGTCAACTTTGCAGCAGGATTTGGACACTCCGGGAGCCAGACTGGATGTGGGAGCTCCAAAGGTGCAGAAAAAGGACTCCAAAATGTTGGTTCATTGCCAATATGTGTGTGTTTCTAGAGAGTCTCCTTGTAAAATGCCTTGATGACAATGGGTTACATTAAAAAACATTAAAGACACACTGTTTTCAGAAGCTTTCCTGAAAGTACTTTATGTTGAGGAAGGACTAGCTTTTTAGGCTTGTGAAGAAAGGAAAGGTGTGGCTGGAGGTGATGGGAGGGAGGCCCTGGACCCCCCAGGGGGATGTGGGGAAAGGCTTCAGCCAAGCTAGGGCAGCATGTGACTTCCTGGGGTCCAGAGCCTTCTGCTCCAGAACTGGGTTGGAGGAATAGCAGAGGTGTCTCCTGTCCCCCTGATGAAGAAAGAAGAATCTAGTGAATAAGGAAAAGCATAGAAATAGTAGAGATCAGGAGTTCTTGACAAATCCATCAACCGCCCTGTGCCTTCATGTCCCCATCAACAAAATAGGATGGTGTGGGTGATAGACCTTCATGTTCCTGACGAAATGAAACATAGTCAACATAAAACCAAAAGAAACATTGGAAGCTTCTTAAGAGATAACATTCTCTAAATTGATTTTTGGGGAATATTAATTCATATACAACCACCTATCCTGGAAGTCAGGAAAAGTGTACGCCTTAACCCATTTTGGCTGCTAGGTTGTGAATAAACCAGTCCCCATACTCAAGGAGGTTTTCCAAACTAGTTAGGAAGCTAACAGGGTCTCAGAAGAGGAAGATAACATGGAGAGCTCTAACTAATTGCCCACAGGGTGGTACAAACCCCGAGGAGTACAGGCATTCAGAGAAGGTGGAGGGCAGGATAAGCTTAACATGTGTGATGCACAAGGTCAACCAGCTGGATGTGCAAGAGTAGGGGTGACATGTGTAAGAGGAAATATAATAGGGAGGGCTTGACTAGTTGAGAATGAGAGCAAGGCAGGGAGGCATAAGAATGCGAGGTCTCACTCAACAAAGGCTGTTGCACATCTGTAAAGACTCAAAGTTACTGTGCTGTGCCAGGAACAGGGGTGGATTCACAGAAGATGAAGGCAGCAGTGTCTCCCCTCAGAAGTGGGGGCTGCACCAGGGACCAGCAAGTTGGTGGCTTCACCTGCAAAAGGAGGTTAAAAGGCAACTGTGCCTCTCAGACTGTAGGCCGACATACTAGGAATTGTGAAATCAAAATTTTAATGAATGAGAACAGATTAAAGTAGATTAGAACTTACCAGTGTGCAATGTAGTCACACTGGAAATTTAGCTACACAGCAATCCATCCACTGACATAGAGAAATGATCCAAGAAACTGCCAGCAACATGGTCAAGAGTAGGGAATGGCATCCAAGGAAAACATGTCAGGGAGATTCCCTGGATGGCCTGGCTGGCTCCAGCTGAGACAGTGAAGCACAAGATTCCATTAGGTGCATCTGTGCATGATGGGAATGTGTCAAATATATTCTCACTGTGATGGTGACTGTGAGTCACCATCAAATGACCCGGATGCCATTGACTTAATACCTCCCAAGCTTCCTTACAGTGCGTCTAGTTGCCGACTGAATTATTGTATGCTTGTTGTAGGCAGCTGCTTATGTGCCCTTGGTGATGAAAGGGTTGGCAGGGCAGGGAGAAATGGAGGGTGGCTGGTAAGTCTGGGTTAAAGTTGAGAGTAGCTGTGGCACATAGCAGCAGCACATGCAAACACAGGAGCTGAGGCCTTTCCTTGAAAGAACCTAACGGGCCTAGAATGTTTTCAACTCTCTTGATGCCTTTGACCTGAGACTGCCTTCACTGCCCCAAATCTGAAATGCAAGTTCATAGGACAAGCTGTGAGTGAGGAGCTGGAAACTCTCAATCAGCAGGTCTGGAGACATCTGTGATGCTGGGGACACGGTGGAATTTCCTGGGAAGGAAATGCGTCAACCTGTGTGTAAGCACAATATGGCGGGGCAGGGGGAGGGTCTCTTCACTAAGGAAAAGAGCAAGCTGCTTTCTGGGGGTGGCAGCTGTCCCTTTGCAGTGGCATTTCTCAGCCTCCCAGAATGAGCCCCAAGAGTTCTCTGTTCCAGGCTCTCCTACCGGGGTGATGAAAATCAACAATTGACACACCCAGAAGAGGACAAGAGAAACATCCAGCAATCCCCGAAGACGGGCTCCCTCTGCTCTGCCTCACTATTAAACACACACCTTGCTTTCCAGATGTGACCGGTGGTCCTCTCTAAGGGGACACTGGTCAGTGCTGAGGGATGATTGAGAGACCATGGAAACCTGACTCAAACAACCTCCCCAAAGTGAGCTGGGCAGATTTCCAAAGTGGTGAAACAGAATCCCAAAGGCAGGGTGTGCCCAGATGGGCCTTGGACATATGCTGCACAGTATGTCTCAGAGATAAGGTGACAGGGTGGCGAAAGGAGGTGTGTCTGGGGCCACAGACATTGCTTCTTGCACCCCAGCTGGGTGTGAGCCGTTTCAGGCTAGCATGCTCTTTCCCTGCCCTGTTCCTGGTTCTCTGGCTGGCTTTGCAGGTCAAAGGACCTCCTTCTACCTGGAATGTCTGAAGTGACAGAAGAATTTAGGGGGATACATCTCCCAGAAGATAGTCCTGCCCTGCATCTGCCTGACCCTCTGGTGGCTCATACATTTGGACAGGCTGCCAGCCACCACCCACCAGGCTGGATAGTCCCCAAGATAAGGCACAAATCCCCGAGAGATCAGTCAGTCTTCCCTGTCTCCGACTGCTGGTACACCTCCTACCCCTGGCCCTAACAGCCCCTCGCTAGGGCTGCTCATTCTTCCTGTGCAGGCAAGAGCTTTAGCAAAGTGGTAATGTCACAGGGTGGATCTAGGAAATACTGCTCAGGAGGAACTCTTCCCAGGATCCCGAAGAATCAGCAACTGCAGGATCTGCCTGAGCTATCTTCTTGTGGTGCCATAGATGTCCCCTCATCAAACAGGCTTAAGCTGCAGGGCACCCATGCAGACAGAGTTTGAACATACTGGAAATTTAGCTGCACAACAATCCATCCACCGACATAGAGAAATGATCCAAGAACCTGCCAGCAACATGGTCAAGAGTAGGGAGTGGCATCCAAGGAAAACATGTCAGGGAGATTCCCTGGATGGAATCCCTCTCGGCCTGGCTGGCTCCAGGTGAGATAGTGAAATGCAAGATGCGAGTACCAGACATATTCTTGGTATGTAGGACTAACTCACTTAAAGAGTTATCTAAGATCATTCTATTAATTAACCCCAAGCAAGATGGGGTTAATAGAGGTCTAAAACCGAGGTCTAAACCTCGGTTTAGGCAGAGAGAACGGGAAGGCATTCAGCTGCTAATCAAAGCTCATAATCAGCATAAGATGACCAGTGTGACCCAATTGACTTCAAAGAAATGCACTGTTTTGCTTAGTCCAGGTGACATTGCCTTAAAAAGTATGATTTCCACTGGACTTTCCAAAATATTGAACATACCTTGAACATTTCCTAGATCTGCAGGGACCCAGGAGCCCCACGTTGGGACCATGATGAGCTGGGCTAGGGAGGTGGCAAACTATGGGGACACTGTGTGTGTTATTCTAAAAGATTTCTTTCTTTCTTTTATTATTATTTTTTACTTATTTTACTTTAAGTTCTGGGATACATGTGCAGAATGTGCAGGTTTGTTACATTGGTACATGTGTGCCATGGTGGTTTGCTGTACTCTAAAAGATTTCTAACAGTTGGTTTCCCCCATCTGTTCTCAGCCTGCTGGTAGGCAAGAAAGTCATCTTTATTTTGTACTCCTCTTTATCCCTTTCTCCTCCCTCCCACATAGGCGGTGATCTTCCCGTTCTCTCTGCCTCTCAGAGCTGAGCTTTCCCCACACAGTGTTGCTCTCTCCAGGGAGCACATCTCATCAGAGCAGCTGCTGCTGGGGAACCTCTGCCAGGGTAGGTCGTCAAGGCAAGCAAGCCCGGTCCCTGCCCTCATGATGCTCAAGAACATGCTGGGACAGAGGACACGATATGTAAATAGTTTGATTACAATATAGTGTGAGACTTAAACTATGGGTCAATGACAACCTGAGCTAGAGGTTGGTGGGGCATTGTTAATGGCCCGATTAATTGTAAAAATTAAAGCAGCGAATACTAGTTTGGTCTAGCTCTGTGCGATGTGCACTATACTTCTTCACAGACCTTATTTTGCTGGAACCTCACACCAACCCTGTAAGATAGATTGATATAGAGGGTATTTGTGTTCTGGTTTATAGAAGATACAGGCATCACGATTCTCTATTATACTGATGAGAAGACCAAGAGTGAGAGAATTCACAGCTGCTAGGTGACAGGGCCAGGGCTGAAATGCAGATTATCTTAATTCCACTCAACCACAGCTTTCTGAAGTTAGAGGAGAAGCAGGCCACATCAGACTGACATAAACATAAAATATATTTTGAGATGGTTGAAATTCATGCCAGGTCTGATGAGGTAGGATTGAGATGGGTGAAAATGATGGCATGTGAATCCCAGGTGGGGGGAACTAGCTGGAAACAACAGCTGCAAAGCAGTGGTTGCTCAGAAGCAGGGGCCTGCCTTGCTTGGCACCAACCACTCCCAACAACTCACACTATTTGCATTTTCAGCGGTAGCCTCAGCCCTTCAGAGAAGCTATCCCCCTGCCTCATTCCCAAGTCATTCTCCACTAACCCCTGCCACAGCCCCCAGCCCAGGCAGGCCTGGCAGCTGGTTCCCACCCTGTGCTGGAGGTAACTGAGTCTAGCAAGAACCTCACCAGCAGTGTCCTGTCCAACCACTGCAGCTCCTGTGCTGAGGAGACCACCCCCTGGCACAGGGATGGCAGCACGAAGCAGAGAGCCTGGCCTGTCTTCCCCATGGTGGGTAGCCAGGCTGGGACCCTAGGAGGCAGTTCCACAGCAGTGCCAGCAGCCTGGTGAGGTGGTACATGACTCCTTATCACACAGCAGACAGGGAAGGGAGAGGCCATGGGCAGCAAGGGGACTTGGCATGGGGAGCGGAGAGGGAGAACCTGGCTCTTTCCAAACTGAGTGTATGTCAAGCCTCTGAGCCAGAAAGACCCTCCCTTCCCTCTCAGGGCTACAGAAGGACAGCTAGCGCTGGAAAACAGGACCACACAAGATGTTACTGGCTCCCTTAAGGCTGGGCCTAATACAGACAGAGAAAAAAGCTACTGAGAAAAGTATCCCTGCCATAGGCCAGTAAACCTCAAGAAAGGCCTTGGGGCTCCATCGTATGAGCCAGCCATGTGCTGTGATTGCACAAAATGCAAACGTGAGTTTGGACTGGATCTATGCAAACAGAGGGTCAGCATCTGTGGTGCTCAACCCTGACTGCTCATAAGAATCACCTGTGGCACTTTGGAAACCCATGACAAGTGAAACTGTTATTTTAAAAAGCCCTTTGATGATTCTGATGCACAGCCAGCTTGAGAGCCGCTCGTCTAGAACAAGAGAGCTTTCAGTTCCACTGTACTCTGCCTGGTGAGAGCATCTAGAGCATCCTGGCACTACATTTTAAGGGACCTTCAACAAACTGGAACAAACCCAAAGAAGGATGATCAGGATGGCAAGGTCCCTAGGAACCATTTCACAGGAGAACTGGTTGAAGGAATTAGGTAAACCAGGAAAGGAGATGACTTCAGAGGCTGTGCTGGGCATCTCCCACCTGCAATGGGAGGCATGGGGAAAGGGTCACGGTCCTGGAGCAACTAGCTCAACGGACAGGTGGGGACATTTCAGGTCACATGAGGAAGACATTCCCAACTGAACTCTCCCAAAACGAGGGGGCATTTCCAAAAAGTAGCGAGCCTCCCATCATTAGACATATGCAAGCAGAGATGGTGCCCATCAGTCATTAGGCTGTCATGCAGGAGATGGGAACTTAAACGAGATGGCTTCGAAGGTCCCTTGAAACTCCAAAACTCTGATGCTTCATGTGGCCTTGTTACTGTCATGTGCGTCCGTGTGAAGAGACCACCAAACAGGCTTTGTGTGGGCAACATGGCTGTTTATTTCACCTGGGTGCAGGCAGGCTGAGTCCGAAAAGAGAGTCAGTGAAGGGAGATAAAGGTGGGGCCGTTTATAGGATTTGGGTAGGTAAAGGAAAATTACAGTCAAAGGGGGGTTGTTCTCTGGCGGGCAGGAGTGGGGGTCACAAGGTGCTCAGTGGGGGAGCTTTTTGAGCCAGGATGAATCAGGAAAAGGAATTTCACAAGATAATATCATCGCTTAAGGCAAGGACCGGCCATTTTCCCTTTTTTTTATGGTGGAATGTCATCCGTTAAGGCGAGGCAGGGCATTTGCACTTCTTTTGTGATTCTTCAGTTACTTCAGGTCATCTGTGCGTATGTACTGTACGTGCCAGTCACAGGGGATGCGTGCAAATCACAGGGGATGTGATGGCTTGGCTTGGGCTCAGAGGCCTGACAGTTACCCTTTATTCAATTCACAGATCTCTCCTGAGCACCTACCAGGTGCAGGCGCTATTCTAGGTGCAGGGACACAGCTGAGAAACAGGCCTCTGCTCTAGTGACTCACATTGTGGTGAGGAGGGACGGATAATAAATAAACACGTATGCAACAGGTCAGGAAGGGGCAGGAGCTCCAAAGTAAAATTAGGGAGCATCAGGAGAGAGTGATGTGGGTTGGGAGCAAGACGAATAGACACCTGGGAGGAGCTGTGCCAGGTGTGCTCTGTGGCTTCCTCCCTTCCTTTGTCTCGGGAGCTTGTTTTCCCGTAGCCAGGCATAAAGCGGCCAGCAGGGAGGATGGAGAAGTTTTAGGGGTCGCCTGCTGGCCTTTCCAAGCAGGTGCATGCATGGTGTTTGCATGCATACTTCTGGATCCTCACCCCAGGAAATACAGCCAGGGGGCTATGGGCAGTGGGCTGGGGGCTGCAGTTTCAGCAGGGAGAATGAAGGTTTCTTGGGAAGAATAATATGAAAGGCATCAGAGAGGAGAAGAGAAGCGCAGGCTGGGATAGGCCTAGGAAGCAGCAGGGCAGGCTCCCCCGACCCTCTGTGAGGCAAGTCTTTATTTGATGACGGCTTTCAATACCCAAGGCAAAACTCTTCTCTGGCCTACACATCCCTAATTCTTCGGTTGATGCTCCCTCTCTGCTCATTTCCTACAAGCACCCCTCACAACCCCTCACACATGCGCGCGCACACGCAGGCGCACACACATGCACTGGCCCGCGAAGTTCCGCGTCAGAAGCCCCTTGCTGCCACCCTCTAGAGGAGTCAAGCTCCAGTGGCAATGTTCCTTTGATTCTTCATGGCCTCCAACCCCGCCCCCTAGGTTTTGATTTCAAGACTGGGGCAATTTGCTCAAGACCCCGAGTTCACGGAGAGTTCAACACAGAAGCTGGCCTCCGCCTGTGACAGGACAGGAGACGAGGTAGAGTGCGAGGCCCACAAAGTCCTCAGCGGGGCGCCCCGCGGAGCCCTGCAGACGCCCTCTTGCCTTTCGTGAACTGCCGGGACCTGGCCAATGCCGGCAGGGGCCAGCGCAGAAGAGCCTGGGAGCTGCGGCCCAGGGCGGCGAGTGCGGGGGAGCTGCGGGACCGCAGGGTCCGCTCGGCAGTCCGTAGTCAGGGCGCCGGGGCGTTAAGTTTCAGATTTACTTCAGTGTTCCTAATGGGCTGATTTCAGAAGTGCTCACTGTTCTCGCCACCTGAAGAACCGCATTTTCATGTATTTGTATTGGGACAAGACGTAGAGTCCGATGTGTAAAGGGCCTGCTTTGAGGGAAGAAAGGCCGCAGCCCGGGATGAGTCCGCAGAGACGGCGGGTGACTAGGAGGCGGGAGATCGGGGACGGAGGGGAGGGCAGAGGCGCCTGCCCGTTACTGGCACTGCAGGCCCTGCGCCGCGAACCTGCGGCTGCCTCTGGGGATAGAGGAGCCCGGCTTCCTGCGGCGCTCAGCAAAAGGACCGGAGAGCAAACGGGTGTCTTTCAACTCAGCTTGTAATAAAAGCATTTGCACATATCCTGTATGAGCCTCCCCGTCTCCAGAGAGCCAGGGCCTGTGGATTTGGAGAAGGGAGCGGGGCAGCGCTTCTCGCGAGGACCCCAACCCAGCCCACAGAGGGAGGAGGAAGCAGCCGAAGCCGCGGAGCTCCGGGAGAGAGGCGTGAGGGCTGGGGCCCAGGGTAGTAGTGCAACTCACCCCAGATCCGGGCACAGCGGCGGCTGCCCGGCCACCTCCGCCCGCCCGCGACGGGATCACTTGACCTACACCCAGCATGCGGAGCTCCAGCCCAACAGCTGGGCAGGCAGCCGAGAAAGGAGCTGGCGCCGCCCACGGGGAAAGGGCGCCAGCGCCCACAAATGAAGATGTGCTGAGCTTCTGTGGAGCGTTCTTTTGTTTTGTGGTTTGACACTTTCCTTGCAGTTTTTGTTTTTTGATTTGTTTTGGGCTTTTTAAAATTTTATTTTAGTTTAGTTTAGTTTTTATTTTCCCAGGGGGGAAGAGAGGAAGAAGAGTGTTTACAAAGTCCTGTAGCCACCCACCTAATTTTCGCTTTTGCCAATGTAAACTGGGGTTGGTTTTCTTGTATTATTTAAATGGTTGTGGTTTCCTTTATCCAGGAAGGGTTCAATAGAAGACCGTGTTGGAGAATTACACCAAGTATTGTGTATGCCCAAAAATTTGTTATAAATCCCTTAAGTAGTAATCTGTTTTTGTTTTTTTTCTTTTTTTTTTTTTTCTGGCTTGGTTTGGTTTTCTAATGTAAAGGTAATTGGCAATGCACTTGATATATCTTGCACAATATGGGTAACTGAGTTGGGTTCCTTTTTATCCTGTGTGTATAGGTGGGTGTGGGAGGGAGGAGCATGGGTGAGTCTTTGTGTGTGTTACACATGTGTGTATGTAGTAGGTTGTGTACCTATATCCAAATGTATATGCACCCATATCGTGTGCCCACGGCACCTGTGAGTACACAATCCCCGTTTTCTGGTTTAATTGTGTGGAGATCTAAATCTGGGACCGTTTGAATACAAAAACAGACCACTGCCTCTACTTCTAAGGTGGTAATCTGTAACTCTTTGCATTTCTGTCCCACAAGATAATTCAAAAACAATGCAATAATATTCACTTTTAAAATATAGTTGTGAGTTCCTTTGGCATTAAAACTATATTTTTTTAAAAAACAGAGAAATTTAAGGGAAAAACTCAAGAAGGCATTTTGCTTCAATATATCTCATGTAATTTTTTATTATTTTTATGTTTCTGTTGAAGAAACTTAAATTCAGGTCAGTTTCAGTATTTTTCACATTTGTTTTAATGGAGTTACAACTGTGCCAAGTGAATATGATTATATTTTAATTCACTTCTTGTGTATTTTGCTGCATGTAAATCATTTTGTATTTGGAGTGTGACACGGGTTACTTCTGAACACTTCAAGTGCTTTTCTCTATGTGATTGAGGGAAAGGGAATGATTTTTCTTTTAATTTGTACAATGAGCAAAGGTATTGTTGCAGTCTCACTAATGCATTTTAATGTAGCAGTTTCTCATTGTTTGAACTAGTACCCAGGGTTCTTTGTCCTACATCCAAGAAGATTAAGGAACGTGGCTACAAGGGTGAGGTTGGAGCAAAAGTTTAATAAGCTAAAGAAGAAAGCTCTCCACAGCAGAGGAGAGTCCAAGTGGATTGCTGGGTTGCAGCTGATTGCAATAAACTTCTATATGAAACTGCTCTCCTCCCTGTAACTGTTTTAGTAACTTTTCACCAGTAAAACTGTCTGTGCAATTGCCCTTATCTTATGCAGCTGTAGGTATGTCTCTAGGCAAAGCACCACTTCTCTTGTTTATATAACTGTGGGTTTGTTTTAGGTAAGTCCCCCTCCTCCCGTGCCAGTTTCCATGGAGCCCACCGTGTATATGCCTGAAAAGGGGAATAAACTTTTTCCTGGGAGTTTGTTAATTATACAAAGAACAAAGGGCTTCTCTGCTGGACTCTGTCTGATTATCTGCATGCAGGTGCAGCCTGAGGTTTTTCCCATGTTGTTTTATTTTTTCCTGTTGCTGTGACTTTTGAGGCAGGCTGCTTTTGCAGTCCGAGTATTCCCCAACTGATTTTTTCCTTTCCTTCTCCCTCAGTATCACCAGTGTAAGTCATTATTCTGGTATCTGCAAACAAGTTAGGACATTACTGCTTTGCGTATCTTGTGTTTGCTTCCATTTCACTCAATTTTTCTAAAATCATGTGATGGGTATATTTGTACCATGTCTTACTTTGTGAAACCAAGACCTGTTTTATTCTTTTTGTTTGTTTGTTTTTTGAGATGGAGTTTCACCCTTGTTGCCCAGGCTGGAGTGCAATGGCGCAATCTCAGCTTACTACAACCTCCACCTCCTGGTTTCAAGTGATTCTCCTGCCTCAGCCTCCCGAGCAGCTGGGATTACAGGTGCCAACCACCACGCCTGGCTAATTTTTGTATTTTTAGTAGAGACGGGGTTTCACCATGTTGACAAGGCTGATTTCAAACTCCTGACCTCAGGTGATCCGCACACCTTGGCCTCCCAAAGTGCTGGGACTACAGGCATGAGTCACCATGCCCAGCCTGACGTCTTTTATTCTTGTCTTCACTCTGTCCACTCTGCTTGGGTTCTCTGGCTTGGTACTTCTCCAAAAACAATGCTTCACTGTGAGGTGTAGGGAGGCATTCTGACCAGCCTCTGTGTCCCTGAGCTGGCATCAGAATCCTTCACAGAAGAGGAGGCTGACCTTCTCTTCACTGCCACAGCATGGACTTCTGCCTTTGGTTTCCTGGGGAAAATGTGCCCTGACTGAGAGGATGGAAGTAGTGTCAGGCTGGCTAGAGGGAGGGGCCTCTCTATTCCAAGCCTCTGGTCTACCCAAATGCAGACAGCAGGAGCTCAAGACGGGCAACTGGGTGAAACCTTTGTTTGTCCAAAAATCAACTCTGCCATGCTCATTTCTCTATCCCTTCCTCACTCTACACCAGGCTTTCCTCTCGCCGCTATGGAGGGGACCAGGACAAGGGAGGAGGCAGCAAGCAGGAGCTCATGGTGGTGGAAACAAATTTTGTGGGGGCAACTCTTATGCTAGTTTGCATCTCCCTAGAACATTGCCCTATGGTGTTGTGTCCTTCAAATGTATTTTGACAGTGATGGTTGAAAAGCAACTGCTTCGGGGAAAATAGGACCCAAATATTCACCCTGAATTGGCTTATTGAATCTCTTCTAGTCCCAGTGTTCAGCTCTTCTTGGCACTTATATCAGCAAGCTAGAAATTAAAATAGACCACCATCCATTCCTCAATGACAGTGAGTTGTGCTTTCATGGACTGATTCATGAAAAAGTGGAGAAATGTGTCAGCAACTCCCAGATTAACTGTTTCTACAGTCTAGAAACAAGAGTCTTTGTGGTTCTCCAAGTTCAACCCATCTAGATTTTCTTGGTTCCTTTTCATGACCATAAAGGTCTTCTAGAAATTGACTTTAGGTAACATCCTTTTTCTACTTTCCCAAGGTTTTTACCACTGTGCTGCTAAGATTCTAGTTATGATGGTGATGGGGGCCCTTTTGAACTGACACAGGTTCTTGCTGTATATTTGGCCCCTAGATGGAAATTTGGAGTTTTGATTGACCCTACACTCTCTCTCTCTCTCTCAAAAGTTTTCTGCTGCCTTCTCTTTTGAATTTTTCATTCCCAGGTCTCACTGGACAGTGGCGTGGGCTAATGGGATGGGCTCGTGCCCACAGCTCCCAGGGTCCTGCCAAGTATGATCCCCTCACCCTCCCCACTCACACCCACAGGCTCCCTTCTTGTCTAATGTCAACACTAGCCAGAGTAGCCTTCCTCCCTGCACCCTACAAGAAAGATGTCAGCTGTGACAAGGGCACCTTGCCCAGTGCTGCTGTGAGGGAAGGAGGTACAGATGGGAGTTCCCCATCTAGGGTAGTGGATCTTTCCTAGCCTGACCTGCTGGTCGTCTAGTCCAAGACATGTATGATGCCTGTCATCAGGATAGTTCAATGAGTAGTGACATCAATGAACCACACCCACAATGTGCTTAGTGATGTCTGCTCCCCACCTAAAATGGAATTTTCCCTATGACCTTGTGAAACATAATTGCCAAATCTTCTTTAGCCCTCCTGAAAACCCCTGCATGGCAGGAGAAAACAGCCAGTGGCTGAGAAACCAAAGGACTTGAAGAAGCACAACTTAAGATCTTTGATTTGATCCACTTAATTTTTATTTGTCCTCTGAGCAGCCCTGCCTCTTTTATTTCTACACCTTGGTCTTTTAGTAATTCTTCATGTGTGTGGCCATATGAAGCAAAAAAATCTCCAGCTGTTTGTTTTCTGCCTGTTCCTAGAAGATTTTCACGGTTTTGAGATAAAAAGAGGAGGCTTTTTCCTAGGTTTTGACTTGAATTAGTGAAAATTTCCCTGCTATTCAGAAGTTATTAGTTATAGCCCCCAGTCGACTTCCCTCTGACTGGGGAATCAGGTCAAAGAACAAGAGGATGTCTCTTATCCTCCCGTTTCCCTGGTTCCAAATTCCAGGTGCTTGTCTGGAGTGAAGTTGCCTGTACTCCCTGACAGCCGTTCTCCACCCAGAATGTCTCCTGACCCTCCAGCTGAAGCAGCAGAGCCAGCACAGGAGAAGCAGACCTTTCCATGCCCAAGTTCAAATCTTTCTGAGAAATAAGAACACTCAGAAAATGAGAAGTTCGGAATCACCAAAAGAGTGATGGTTGCTTTACAGAGGCTGAACGATGCACACTTACCACTTCTAAAGGCAAAAATATAGAACAAGAATTTAGGTTAGGGAGAGACTAGAACCCTGGCAATTGGGGTTTTCAGCACCATCACGCCATTATCATAAATGTTCCAAAGGAGGATGATGGCATCTTCATGCCTAGAGACCTGGAATAATTGAAATGCCATTCTCTAGGAGTTAGAATCAGTTTAGCAAAGAGACCAAGAAAAGGGTTGTCTGGCTCCTAGAAGCCCTCTTTAAACCCCAGGACAGTCAAAAACTTGCTGATAGAGTCTGGGCCAATTCTGTTTTTGAAAGAAGACCTGGTTCTGGGGTAAAGGTCAGCACAGAGAAGACTGAAAGGGAAAATAGGGGCAAGAAAAGGCATATTTTGGCTCCTTCTGTGTCTCTTCCCATTGTTGCAGGAAAAAAACCAACAACAACCAGGTTCTCATCACACAACCAGGAAAGATGAGGCATGCAGACACTTTGAAGGGTGAGTGGTTACAGAATACATTGGGTGAAAATAAAAAAGATTCTCAGCAAAGCACGAGGGGTTCCTGTTAACAGGCCCCCATCTCACAGATTGAATTCCAGGTCACCAAACAGCACGAACTTCCTGAGGCCCCACCCTGTCCCTCCAGTGCACAGGCCAGTCGGAGGTTCTCCAGGGACCACTTTTTACTTGGCTGTCTTACCATTTTGTAGAAAGACATTCTGAGTTCACCTAACCACAGTGACCAGTGTGGTGGAGTAGTTGATATCCCAAAGATCTACACAGTAAGATTTTCAATCTGGTGGTGTTTTCACAGCCACATGGACCTTCCTGGCAGGTGTGAGGGTCTCTGTCACCCAGTCCCCCACTCTGCTAATGTTCTTCCTCTCATGCTATCCAGGTGCCATGTGACATGGGTCCTGTCCAAAGGTTTGGGGAAGCTCAAACCTGACTCACAGAGCAGCTCGCAGTTGCCAGAGTCCAGGTTCTCCAGCAGCCACGTTTTGAGGAAAGACGTGTCCTACAATTGTCACGGATGGGGCACCTTCCCCCTCCCTACACAGATCTCCCTCTTCCTGCTCCCCTCCTAGCCCCCAGCTCTCCCTTCTCCTTGTAGCTTGGTGAGAGGGACAAGTCAGAGAGAGTTCCACATACAGATGTTTGCACGGTTTTTTTTGTGAGGCCACTTTTGGTTTTAACTATTTATTTCTATCTCAAAGCAATGAAAAGTTGGTTTATTGCATCATTTATCAATGTAACAGGTAAATGCGTTTTTGCTAGATCTCCATATTGGTTTTTTGTTTCTTTGAGACAGGGTCTCACTCTGTTGCCTAGGCTGGAGTGCAGTGGCACAATCATGGCTCACTGCAGCCTTGGCCTCCTGGGCTCAAGGGATCCTGTCAACTTAGCCTCCCACATGTAGCTGGGACTAGAGAAGCATGTCACCATACCCAGCTAATTTTTGTATTTTTACAGATACTGGGTTTCACTATTTTGCTTAGGTGGGTCTTCAACTCTTGGCTCAAGTAATCCTCCCACCTTGGCCTCCCGAAGTGCTGGGATTACAGGTGTGAGTCACCACACATAGCTGGTCTCCACATTGTTGGGGAGATGCTTGAACACCCCCTCTACCAAAACACACACACACCTTAAGGCCCAAAGACTGGAGTGGAGCTCTAGATAAGGGACTTTTCCTCTTTCCAGAATAACAAGCACTGGATAGACAGACATGGAGAGAGAACCAGAGTGACTCCTTGGATGGAAAAATTACTTTCTTGGGGGAAAGAAATCATGCCTATTAATAAGCAAGATGATTTCTACATAGAAAATTCCAAGGAATACACACACACATCCTAAAAGTAATACAAGGTCAATACAAAACACACAACTGAATTTCTATACACTAGCAATAAATAACTGAAAACCAAAAATGTCAAAAAAATTACACCTATAATATCTCTGAAACATAAAACTTTTAGGTATATGCAGGATCTGTGTGCTGAAAACTTACACAATGCTGTAAACAAAATCAAAGAGGCGCTAAATAAATCATGAGTATAGGATTCATGGATTTGAAGACTCAATGTATTACAGATTTTAAGTCTTCCCAAATTGATCTATACTTTTAATGCAACTCCATCAAAATCCCAGCACAGGATATTTTATAGATAGAGACAAGGTGATTCTATAATTTGCATGCAAAGATAAAGGGTAAAAAGAAGAATGCAGTGAGTCTAGAAATAGATCTACACAAATGCAGCCAATTGACTTCTGACAGAGGTGCAAAGGCAACTCAGTAAACAAAGACATTCTTTCAACAGATGCTATTGGAACGATTGAACTGTCATGTGCAAAACATTGAACCACAACCTAAAGCTTGAACTGTCATGTGCAAAACATTGAACCACAACCTAAAGCTCCTACCTTATATAAAAACCAATTCAAATGGACCACAGATTTAAATATAAAATGTAAAACTATAAAACTTTTAGAAGAAAATATAGGATACATATTCAAGACCTAGTCCTTAGACATGCCACCAAAATAATAATTTATGGAAGAAAAAATGGATAAAATGGACTTCATCAAAATTTAGGACTTTGGCTTTGTGAAGGATTCTATTAAAAGGATGAAATGACATGCTATCGACTGAGTGAAAACATTTGCAACCGTATCTCTGACAAAGGACTCGCATCTAGAATATACAAAGAACCCTTAAAACAACACATTTTATAGAATCCCCTGAGAAAATGAGCAAAAGACACAAACAGACATCTCACCAAACAAAGAATATGAGGCCAGGTGCCGTGGCTCATGCCTATAATCCCAGAACTTTGGAAGGCTAAGGCAGGAGAATCACTTGAGCCCAGGAGTTGGAGACCAGCCTGGACAACACAGAGAGACACCATCTCTACAAAAAAATTTAAAAATTAGCCAGGTGTGATGGCATGCGCCAGTAGTTTTAGCTACTTGGGAGGCTAAGGTAGGAGGATCGTCTGAACCAGGGAGGTTGAGACTGCAATGAGCTGTGATCACACCACTGCACTTCAGCCTGGGTGACAAAGTGAGACCTTGTCTCAAAAAAAAAAAAAAAAAAAGGAAATGAACAGCAAATATGCACATGTAAATATGATCAGCATCATTAGCCATGAGGGGAATACAAATTAAAACCACAATGAGCTATCACTATTCCTCTTACAATGGATAAGATGAAAAATAACAACAGATGCTAGCACGAATGCAAAGAAACTGGACATCTCATACATTGCTAGCGTGAATAGAAAATGGTACAGCCACTCTGGAAAATAGCTTGGCAGTTTCTTACAAAACTCAACATGCACTTACCATGTGACTCAGCAACTGCAGTCTTTGGCATATATCCTAAAGAATGAAAACTTATGTTCATAAAAAGCCTGTACATGAATGTTCATGAGAACCTTATTCATAAGAGCCCCAAACTGGAAACCACCCAAATTTTGTTCAATGAGTGAAGGATTCAACAAACTCTAGCATATCCATTCAATGGACTACTACTCAGGAATAAAAAGAAATAAACTGTTGATACATACTTCAACTTGAAGGATCTTCAGAGCATGAAACTGAGTGAAAAAGGTCAATGGCATAGAAGGCTACACACTGTATAATTTCATGTAATACCATCCTCAAAATGACAAAACTATAGAGATGGAGAACAGATTAGCAGTGGCCAGGGGAACAGGGACAGGTGGATGATGTAACTGAACAGGGGCAGCACAAGGGAGTTCCACTTGGTGGTACAACACTTCTATGTTGATGGTGGTGGTGGTGGTTACAAGATACTATACATGAGGTCAACTTGCATAGAAAACACACACACACACAAGTGCATGTAAAAATTGTGAAAACCTCATAAGGTCTGTAGTCTAACAATATTGAACCAATGCCAGTTCCCTAGTTTTGATACTGTAACTGCTGTTATGGAAGATGTCACCTTTAGGGGAAGCTGTGTGAAGCATCCAAGGGACTCTGCCTACTATTTTGCACCTCCCTGTGGATATAATCACTGCAAAGTAAAAAGAAGAAAACTAGCAGTGAAAACACTGGAAACAGCCCAATGTCCATCCATATGGGACTGATCAAATAATTAATGGCACATCGACACCACACAACTATATGGAAATTGAACAATTCAGAGATTCTGAATTGTAACAGAACAGCTGGGTCTACTCCCAGGGTGGTACCCACTGAGCCACATAAAAACAGGATGAGGCTTGTTGAATAGAATGGAACATTTTAAACCCATGCCTTTCCTTGCAAATCTGTGCTTCATGTTTTAAAAGCAACCTCTTACACAAATTTTAGCTGCCTAATTTGCAAGAAGATCATGCACCCTTTTGCTGTCTCATGGGATTCTGTGAAGTTTCTTTTTTTGTTGTTGTTATTGTTTTTCTGGATAGTAACTGTTACCATTGTAATGTATTTCACTTTGGTTGTTCTTTGTGTATATTTATCTACATTTTACAAAATTGGTGTCACACTATTCATCATGAATCTTTTCCCCTTGAATTTTCCCCAGCATTTTATTGTGAAAATTTTTAAACAGAAAGGTTGAAAAATTGTACAGTGAGCAGCCATAAATCCACCACCTAGATTCTCATTACCATTCTATGATATTTGCTGATGACTTGTCTGTCCTTTTATCAATTCCTCTATGCACCCATTAATCCATCTTTCTTTTTCAAGGCATTTCAAAGCAAGTTGTAGATATTACTACACTTAGCACTTCAGCATGCATATCATTAACTAGAGTTCAATATTTGTAGTTTTTTTAGATAACCTTTACGTACAATGAAATACATACATTTTTAATGTAACATTAGATGAATTTTTACAAATATATATACCTGTGTAACCTAAACCCCTATAATATATAAAATATTATCATCACTCTAGAAAGTTTCCTCATGTCGGGGGTTGCTGGATTTAGAAGGAAAAATAATAATAAGATGCCCAGTTACATTTGAATTTCAGATAAATGATGGCTTTGCGTGTGTGTGTAAGTATGCCCCTACTAGTGCATGAGAAATTCTTGTCCTAAAAAAATCATTTGTTGCCGACGTGGGCATGATGGCTCACACCTGTAATCTCAGCACTTTGGGAGGCCATGGCGGAAAGATTGCTTGAGGTCAGGAGTTCGAGACCAGCCTGGGCAATATAGCAAGGCTCGGTCTCTATGAAAAAAGAAAAAGAAATATTAGCCAGTTGTAGTGGTACACGCTTGTAGTCCTAGCTACTTGGGTGGTTGAAGTGGGAGGATCACAGGACCCCAGGAGTTTGAGGCTGCAGTGAGCTGTGATCACACCATTGCATTCCAGAGTGAGACCTTTTCTCAAAAAAAAAAAAAAAAAAAAAAAAAAAAAAAAC